>NC_081566.1:21735718-21755632 GCF_022355385.1 Mustela nigripes
TGTGGGTAGAAGAAGAATAAATGAAACAAGATGGGATTGGGAGGGAGACAAACCATAAGTGACTCTTAATCTCACAAAACAAACTGAGGGTTGCCGGGGGGAGGGGGTTTGGGAGAAGGGGGTGGGATTATGGACATTGGGGAGGGTATGTGATTTGGTGAGTGCTGTGAAGTGTGTAAACCTGGTGATTCACAGACCTGTACCCCTGGGGATAAAAGTATATGTTTATAAAAAATAAAAAATTTAAAAAAAAAATTATCAACATTCAACTCAAAAGTAGGTAAGCAAAGAGATCATTTGGTACAGAATGGAATCATCTGCTTAGATTATTGAAACTAACCGAATTATCTGTTGGATTAGTGTGAACAGTTGATTCTGAAAATTCATGGGGTTCAAAAGTGGCTTCTCCCTTCTTCACTAAACTATCTCTAAGTAGGCCAACATCACAAAGAAATGATCAGAGCTTCCTTTTACTTACAATTGTTTATTGTATTTCCCAGAACCTCCAGTCTTCAAAGGTGATTACCCTTCTAACTGGATTGAACCACTTGGTGGTAATGCAGTCTTGAATTGTGAAGTGAAAGGAGATCCTGCCCCAACCATCCAATGGAGCAGGAAGGGGGTGGATATTGAAATAAACCACAGAATCCGTCAACTGGTCAATGGTTCCCTGGCCATTTATGGCACTGTGGTAAGTCACACTGAAATTGTTGATGAGCACTTTAAGCACCACAGTAATGCCTCTGTATAGGTACCATAAATGGAAAAATTTCTCTTGTATTCCTAATTAAATCATAAAATCTGAGGGCCGCCTGTGTGGCTCAGCTGGTTAAGTGGCTGCCTTAGGTTCAGGTCATGATCCCAGGGTCCCACATTGGGCTCCTTGCTCAGCGGGGAGCCTGCTTCTCCTTCAGCCTGCTCTACCTGCTGCTCCCCATGCTTGTGTTCTCTGTTCTCTCTCTCTCTCTCACACACACACACACAGACAAATAAAGTCTTTTTAAAAATCATAAAATCTAAATGAATTTTTTTTAAATAAAGAACTGAAACAGTGGTTCAAATCGATTATTTTTAGACTTCAAAGAAATACAAGCAACAAAATAATTCTGCTGCTCTGTTCTCAATCATTGATCTATTACTATTTAGCATCATTAGATAACCTCCTCATATCTGTATTACAGCAAGGAAATTGAAGAATTACAAACACAATTACAAATAAGTTACATGATAACTTTCATTACTAGGCGGATAACTATTTCTGGCTTTCCAGAAGCTTCAGAAATTCAGAAAATGAGGGTTGCTTTAAGTTATTCTAATTTTGGGGTCAAGTGAATGAGATATTTTGTCTAAAAATTTCTCAACGGGACGACATATGGGTAATTTTTATCACATTGTTTAATTAATTGGAATAATAACTAATATACAATATTTAATCATCTAATCCAATGAACCACTCTTAGTCTTTCATTCTCTTGGATTTTATTTCAAGATCAGATGTTGTTCCTTGTCCTTTAAATTTTGAGATGATTTCTACCTTTAGCTGCTATAACACCAGTGAGACTTAGATTTCTTTGTTTTCATGTCCTTCCTTTTCCTCTACACAAGTATTGCTACTTCTGAAGTCCTTGGTACTTCTTCTACTACCACCAATGTTCATACTAATACTAATTATTTTTACCATACAATTTCAGATTCTTAAATATTTATGTTCAACTCTGCAACTCTTCCAAGTTCCAATTACAGTTTCTTATTGAAAATTTCTATTTGGATGATGCATTGACACACCCAATTAAATATGTCTTCCTTCTCCCATCCTCCTCTATCTACTTCCTGCAATTCAGTTCTCCTTCATTGACTTGGTGCTTCTATTCCCCAGTGATCCTGTTCACAAAACTTTTAGCAAAATTTGTGACTCTGATTAGTCACCAAACCTAAACCCAAGGAGCATTATCCTTTATACCACATATCTATAAATTTGGGACATATTCTGTGATTTATCATTATCAGTAAATTAGTTTTTCCTTTCTCTCCTGAAGTTCACACTCTCTAGATAGAGACAATCCTTAATATTTTTAATAACCCCCACTAGAATGGTTTCAACATTTGTTAATTTGTCCTCATTATTTTAATGCTTTTTAAGGTATCTGGAACAAGAGGGGCCCCTGGGTGGCTCATTCTGTTCAGTGTCTGACTCTTAATTTCAGCACACGTCGTGATCTCAAGGTTGTGAGATCGAGTCCCATGTTGGGCTCTATGCTGAGCATGGAATCTGCTTAAGATTCTCTCTCTACCTTTGCTCCTCCTTCCTTTCTCTCTCTCTCTTTAAAAAAAAAAGAAGAAGAAGGAAAGAAAGAAAAAAAATATATCTGGAAGGATAGCCTAGGCATTTTTCTTTGGTGAGATAATTTTGGATAGAAGATTATAAAAAATATTATTTTACTTCAGTTTCCTAGCAATATTGTTCCCAGAGAACAATAACAGGCTGTTTTGAAAACATTTAGGCTGTGAATTTTTTTCTCCTTTTTCTTGTTTTTAAACCTATTTATGAAGGTAAATATATGTAGTTTTTGTCTATTTCTGTGAAAAATTCCTTCTCAAAAAAAATTATATTGTAGCTTCATGGTGAAAAAAGTTATTTACCCTGCTCTGTAGGCTCACATTTTTATAAAGCACTGCTTATTTCCATAGAATGAAGATGCTGGTGATTATACGTGCATAGCTACCAATGACGCTGGGGTGGTGGAGCGCAGCATGAGTCTGACCCTGCAGAGTAAGCTGCTTTATTAAACTCTACATAAATACCTGATTGGAGGAATGTTGCCTAATGAAGAACGTTCAGGTTCTTTAACTTCATAACAATTATATCATCAGTAGCTTTCAGAGTGTGTGTCATTTAGTTTTCTGCTGATGATAGAGCAGTTTGTTATCAAGCATAAAATTGATATAGTTTTGAATAGATTTTTTTTTTCTATTTTATCTAATACATGCAGTTCAAGATTGTGGTTGCTTGGCAGCAGAGCTTTCTTTTGGTTTCAGTCGAGAACCCTTCACGTAGTTTGCCATGGTTCTGTAATAGGCTTACAAAAATGTCATTTTGTGGCACTTTAAAAATGTGTATTAAAAGTAAAGACTAATATAAATGAATTTAAAAGTGCTCTAGGTTGGTTGCTACCAATCTTCCATGAAGTAATTATGTGTTCTGGGCAGGACTATCATGCTCATCACGAGGCCCCTTGGTATAAGCCATCAGAAGGACAGTCTTCAGAACCACTTCAAGATCAACCTGGAGATAGCATCACTGGGTTGAGAATTTAAGTGAACTAACTTATTTTGTGAATAGGCTCAGTATTTAATGGGATAAATTTATGTTTTCTTCTTTCACTTTTGAGAGATGCTATAGACTAGCATTTACTAATGGTTATTTGCTAAACTACTCTTATCTAAGACTTAAACTTCTTAAAATCTTTTCTAGAATTTAATATTTAGTAATAGATATTTAGTAAATGTCTAAGACAGTGTTTTCTCCCCAGTTTTATTTAGGTATAAGTAATAAATAAAACCATATATATTTAAAGTGTACCATTATGAAAATTCAGTATACGTATACACTGTGAAATGATTGCATGAATGGAGTTTATGAACTCTGTCTGTCATTTCATAATTACCATTTTTTGGTTTTGATTGTTTTGGTGAGAACACTAAGATCTCCTCACTTTACAAATTTCAAGGATACAATGCAGTATTATTAACTATAGTCACCATGCCAAATGTTAGATCCTTAGAATTTATTCATTTTATGTGAAAGTTTGTATCTTTTGACCAACATCACCCATTTACTCTAATCTATTCTGTTTCTATGAATTCAACTATTTTTTTAGATTCCATATATAAGTGATATACCATACACTATTTATCTCTGTCTGACTGAATTAGTTTACCATAATGCCTTCCAGTCTATCCATGGGGTTGCAAATGGCAGGATTTCCTTCCTTTTATTGCTGAATAACATTCCATTATATAGATATATACTCATTTTCTTTATCCATTCATCCATCATCAGACACTTAGATTGTTTCTGTATCTTGCTAAGACTGTGTTTCATTAAAGTACATATTTATCAAACATTAGCCTTGTGGGATGTTATTAGGAAAGAACTAGAGTTCAATGGTCAAACAAGTCTGAGAAAAAAAATCGATAAAACAAAGTTCATTCATTTGTCAAATATATAAAGAGCCCCTACTATATGCCAAGCTCTGTTTAGTTGCCAGGTTTCTTTACTGCAGATCTTTCCTGAAATGTTAATATGTTGATGTTTTATAACTCAGCAAGAGAAGGGTATAGTATGCCACGTTTCCCAAATAAATATTATACCCATGAAACCTTCCTCCCTTCTTTGTTGGGTGAATGTAAGTAGGGGGTCACAACGATTAATCTCTCCTGGAAGAGTGTTCAATTGATCTGGCTTATGAAAAGCAACATTAGATTAGCTTATTTACATGTACTGATGATAAGTTGATTTAAATAAATGAGGCATATAAAAATAACAAAATATAATTTGTTTAAAATTAAAATTAAAGCACCAGAAGCAATATTTTCATTTAGATAAAGTACCCATATTTAACTGATCATTATGTGACTGGTAGAATTAATTCAACCATGAAAGATGTACATATGGAATTTTACTGTTGAGTTAATTTACAGTCTTATGAGCAATTGGAAATGTTCAAATATGGTATGGAAATTACGATTCTGAGTTTTATTTGACACTTTCTTTGACCATAGTAGATGGAGCACATGTGCTTATTTAGTCATTATGTTATCATTTAGTGTTGAATGATTAATCTAAAGCATTTAATTTATTCAGCAGCAGTTTATTGAACACATGATGTAATCTGAACACTGGGAGAGAAGTAAAAGCCCCAGCCCTGAAAGTTCCTAAAGTTAATATAAACATCAAGTAAGAACGTCTTGTGTAGGATGATGTGGACATATACACAAATAGTGCATTAATGATACTTACGAGAGGTCCAAACCTCATATGAAATACTTTTGTAAAAGACAACATATCAATAATATCTTTACATAAAATCCTAGCATATTAATGTCACAATGAAACACATTTTACTTCTACTTTTGTCTTATGTTCTATTATTCCAGATACACTTCTCTGTCTAAAATGGAGCCAGGACCCTGAATTATCTGATATTCATTACTTCTCATTGATCAGGACTTTCCGCCACTCAGTTCAAGCCTACTACGTCACAGCTTTCACTTTCCAAGAACATACAGGCTCCTCTTTGCGTCCCTATTCAAATGTGAACACTTCTGATTAAATATGTATTTGAAACCTTGTATGCTGCTTCTGCCCTGGGTGAACCATCCTTTCAAAGCTAAATCCATTTCCATGCTATTTCCTTCTCTCCAAGTAGACTTCTTTCTTCTGTATATAATCTTACCCATTTTTGAAAATCCAGTTCAAACTTCTTTTCCATGAAGTCCCATATTCTATCTTTCTCGACACAGTAGACCAGTATAAACATTCTGCCAGCAGCTATATACAGCTACTTTTACATTTTTTCCACTTTACTTGAGCAGATATGATCTACTATAAGATACTGGCAACCTCTCCTTCCTTCTGGAAGCTCCTTGCTTTGATTGCCAGGATACCATTCTCTCTTGATTTTCTTCCTACTTCAATGATCAGTTCTTAGGAACTTTGTATGGGCTTGTATTCTGTTCATCTCTTAAATAATGATGTTGTCTCTTAAATATGATGTTGTAATAGTTTCTGTCTTTGGCCCTCTTCCTCTCATTTTAGAATCATTTCCCAAACAACTTATCCATTGTGAAAGACTCTTAGATCTGTACTTCTAGCCCATATCTCTTCTGAGCTGCAGATAGGAATATTCTCTTACATCTAGACATCCCTACATAAATGTCCCCACAGATCACCTCAAGCTCAGTAGTTCCAAATGGATATAAATCATCATTCCTTACAACCTTCAAACAAATATGTTCTTCCTCCTGTGCCCTACTGAACTGCCCAAAACCGCTCTATATTGTTCATGTCAAATCCTATTGTTACCAGTTCCTCTCAATTCAATGACCAAGCTCTGTTATTTCTTTCTTAATGACTCTTGAATATCTTCCTTTTCCTCTCCATTTTCAGTGAATGCCTCTGTTTGATCTATTAAGTCACTATGGTTATGCTTCTGTATTACCACATATTTACCTGTTTTCTACTATATTTATTCTACCTAGTCCTTTACTAAATTCTATAGCTATATTATAGAACAGCTAAATAATTATAGTCACTTGCCTATCTTATCAGTGGACTGTGAACTCCTTGATACTAGACGTTGTATCTGTTACCTATGTACCCGCAGCATCTAACATAATGCCTGGCAAATAGTAGGCTCTCGATACATGTTTACTGCGTGCATGAATGATAGCCAGTTATGAAAGAAAAAGTTAATAATGACTCTCTACCTCGAAAAGTGATGTAAAGGAAAGAAGTATATGTTCACCATGTAAAACAGACAAAAACAATGATTAAAAACAATAGTACTAATAATATTATGTCCTTTCCCTCTCAAAGAGCTAGGCTTACATAATCTTAGTGGAGTCTTAACAAGAATTCTCTGAAGGATACAAATGCTCAGAGAAGTCCTAAGGAACAGAAGCAGAGTTTGAGCCCAGAAAGTATGACAGCAGAGCCCAAGCTATAGGCTAATCGGCTTAGGGGTTTAAATTTTTGGACATTTAATAAGTAAAACAGAGCTATGAAAAGTCTATCAATGCCCATTGCAACCTTGGTAGTTGAGAAACTACAGTGTTTTATAAACAAATCAACCTATATTTTTTGTCAAAATAATGTTACTCTATAATATTAATTAAAATGTTAATATAACTTTACAAAAACTAAGAAGCGCTATGTTCTTTTTTCTGTAGGTCCTCCTATTATCACTCTTGAGCCAGTAGAAACCATTATTAATGCTGGTGACAAAGTCATATTGAATTGTCAGGCAACTGGAGAGCCTCATCCAACCATTACATGGTCCCGTCAAGGGCAATCTATCCCCTGGGATGACCGAGTTAATGTGTTGTCCAACAACTCATTACATATTGCTGCTGCTCAGAAAGAAGATACCTCTGAATATGAATGTGTTGCTCGAAACTTGATGGGTTCTGTCCTTGTCAGAGTGCCGGTCACTGTCCAGGGTGAGTGTGATCAGAAGGATATTTTATTAAATAGCACCCAGAGGTACTATTACCCTGGCTGGCTCAGTTGGAAGAGGATATGACTCTTCATCTCAGGGCTGTGAGTTTGAACCCCATATTGGGTGTAGAGATTACTAAAAATAAATAAATAAATAAACTTTAAAAATAAATAAATATATAGCACCTGGGTCAAACCAAATCATAAAAATTATTAAGCATCTTAATCTAAGTTTCCTTTACCCTTAAGATATTTCCAGATTGTGGAGATAAAACAAAAATCACATAATTTACAGACTGAAGGGAATAAAACAACAGAGGTTAGAGCAATAAAATACCAAGCTAACAATTCAGTTCATGTATTGCATGGAGCACTGGGTGTGGTACATAAATAATGAATTCTGGAACACTGAAAAGAAATTTTAAAAATTAAAAAAAAATTTTTTAATTAAAAAAATAAGAAATCAATGCATTTCTTTTTCTTTAAAGAACGACATATCCAAAAGATAAACAGTATTTGAACTTCTTGGTCTCTCGCTCGCTCTTCCAGCAGCCCTGTCCACATGAGTCAGGATAGGAGCTGGGAAGAAACTCCAGTTAGCTATTTGAAATTCTTCTTTCCTGTTCAGATTTTAATTTTACCATCAAGGAGAGCATCCATAAGCAGTTGTTCAGCCAATAGAGATTCAGCCCTAGACCCAGTGCTTAAATGAAATGTAATTTATTTTTTGTTATTTACAAACATAGAGACAAAGTACAATGTTATATTTGTAGTTCATGGCGGATATTCCCAGTGGTCTACATGGAGAGCCTGCAGTGTCACATGTGGAAAAGGCATCCAAAAGAGAAGTCGTCTGTGCAACAACCCATTTCCAGCCAACGGAGGGAAGCCTTGCCAAGGGTCAGATTCAGAAATGCGGAACT
This sequence comes from Mustela nigripes, assembly GCF_022355385.1. Classification (NCBI taxonomy): domain Eukaryota; kingdom Metazoa; phylum Chordata; class Mammalia; order Carnivora; family Mustelidae; genus Mustela; species Mustela nigripes. The sequence goes on from NC_081566.1 coordinate 21,743,861, forward strand.
GTCAGCGTAAGCTGTGCCCAGGTACACCTCTTTATTCAACGGATAGGCACATGTTCAATAGATACTCATCTCTGTTCCCTAACTATGGATTGCCTCAGTGTTAATGCTCTAAATTGCAAAGTTTCTGACAGTGTAGTGTTTCATCTTTGTATAGTGGATGGTAGCTGGTCAGAATGGAGCCCTTGGGAAGAATGTACAAGAAGCTGTGGACGCGGCAACCGAACCAGGACCAGAACTTGCAATAATCCATCAGCTCAGTACGGTGGACGGCCATGTGAAGGAAATGCAGTAGAAATAATCATGTGCAACATTAGGCCCTGCCCAGGTGAGTATCCCCGGATGACCAAAACTTGGCTGTTTTTAACTCCAGTAAAGGGGTTCTAATTACCTTTTCTTCTTTGTTGTAAAAAGATGTTGTGGCTTTTACTCTGCAATATATTCATTCTCTGTGTTATTAGTTCTGTCTCATTGATAAAGTTAGGAAAGCTATGACATTAATCAATGTTAAGTAAAATCCCTTATTTAATTGAATATCTTAAGGTTGTATAAACTGTGGTGTATTTTTAATCATGTAGAAAAAACCTAAGTATTTATAAAATCATAGCATTTTAGAAGTAATAAGGACCTTAACATCTAATGCAGCCATTCATTTTCAGGTAAGAAAAATGAACTCTAGGGTATTTAAAGACTTTCCCAGAAACACACAATTAGGGAGGGCTAAGGTAGTAATAGCAACCATTCACTAAACACCTGTCATGTTCTAGGAACCATGCTAAGTGCTTTATGTACATGTTGTTTTTTACTTTGTGAAACAACCCTATAGCATAGATATTTCAGGGCTATTTCAGATTTAAGTGACAGAAACCAAACCTAAATAAACTTAAGTTAAAGATTCTACTTTCAGGTATGATTGAGCTGAAGGATTTCGCCAATGGTTTTACTAGCATGTTTTCCATCTCTTGTCTCTGCTTTCTTCTCGTTATCTTTATTGTCCATTAAACTCTTTGCGTGCAGTGGAAAAAATGACTACTGGGAGCTACTGGCTCACAGGGGTCTTATAATCTGAGGCCTCAGAAAAAAAGAGTCTTCTGCTCTTTCTCTCAGAATTCCTGTCAGCCTCTGAAAAGGAGCCCTGTTTGATTTTGTTTGGGTCCCATGTTCACCTCTGAACTCAACTAAATCCAGATGCTTGGATAACCAGCTTGAGCTGCCTGTGCACCGTGTGTCAGGAGGGGCGGGGCTCCTGTCTGACAGCTAGAAAGAAATCCTATGGAATAGGAATGTCTGGCCATTCGTTAATTCAGTCATTTATTCATTCATTTATCCAACAAATATTTACTGAGCCCCCACTCTGTGCTCAAGGCATTGTTTTAACTGTTCCATTTAGAATGATGAAGAGATAATATCATTCAGCTATTAATAAACATACTGAGTAAATGCCAAGAGTTGCAGTGATAGAGCACACCTGGGAGAGACACCTTAGCTGAGATGGTTTAAAAGAAGGGGCTGAGGGGATGCAGAGAAACCAAAATAAAACATGTTCACTACACTGGGTATTATATCCTATTGTGTAAATGAGGAAACCAAGATTCAGAAAATAGATGATAATTCACTAACGTTACATAGCTAGTAAAAATTGAATCAAGGGAGCATCTGGGTGGCTCAGGGGGTTAAGCCTCTGCCTTCAGCTCAGGTCATGATCCCAGGGCCCTGGGATTGAGCCCCGCATTGGCCTCTCTGATCAGCAGGGAGCCTGCTTCCCCTTCTCTCTCTCTGCCTGCCTCTCTGCCTACTTGTGATCTCTCTCTGTCAAATAAATAAATAAAATCTTAAAAAAAAAAAAAAAAGTGAATCAAGAATTTGAATCCAGGTCCGTCTGATTCCTAAGCCTATTTGCTTAGATCCTGGGTATCCTGATTTATAGTTCAGAACTTACATTGCATTAATAAATGTAAGTAAAGTGATGTCATGAAATCTTAAAAAAAAAAAAGTCAAAGCCAAAACTATTCTTTTAATCTAAAATAATTAGAAAGCTGATTATAACAGCATGATATATCAAAGTCAAAAAGCCAGAACATCTGATTAGAGCAGTCTTTGTACAGATGGTCAGTTATTTTACTGACATAATGAAAAGCAAAATGATATTTGGAGATGTCCTAAAATAAAAGTCAGGTTCTTTTTTTCTCTTCATGTTGAGTGACTATTGGTTTACTGATGTTTTGCTCATTGTTCTACTGGCTTACTATTTTTGAGACTTTCCCTAGTTATACCCCAGTCCTTAAATTAATGAATTTAACTATTATTTTGGCATAATGTCAGTGGTATCCTGGGACCAGTAAATGAAAGTATGTATCTCTTTCCAGTGAAAAGTTTAGTGACATATATTGCTAGCTGGGCACAGACCATAGTGGGAGCATTTACCCTTCCCACTTCCTGAGAGGTGGTTGTTACGTTTATCATCATACCATTGCAAAATGCGCAGGTAGGCTAAGAAAGCCTTTCTCATCCAGGGGTATGTCAGATTCTCAGAGATAGGGGGGATTTTCTTTTTATACATGTTGTAATCAATTTGCTAATATTTCATTGAGGATTTTTTTTTTTATCTATGTTCATGAGAGAAATTTACCCATAGTTTTCTTTTCTTGTAGTGTCTTTGTCTGGTTTTGGTGTTAGGGAAATGCTAGCCTCATAGAATAAGTTAGAATGTAATCTTCCTGCATCTGTCCTCTGAAAGAAATAGTGAAGTATTGGTGTAATTTCTTCCTTACGTGTTTGGGAAAATTCAGTGGTGAACCTATCTGGAATAGTGCTTTCTGTTTTGGAAAGTTATTAATCTTTTTTTTTCCTTTTTTTTTTTTCCGTGTTTGTGTGTGTGTGTGTGTTTCTTCTTTGGATTTAACTTTCTGTTCTTTTAATTTTCTGAGATGGAGACTTAGATGATTGATTTGGATCTTTCTTTTCTAATATATGCATTCAGTGCAATAAATTTCCCTCTTAGCACTGCTTTTGCTGCATTCCACAAATTTTATAAGTTGTGCTTTCATCTCTATTTAGTTCAAAATATTTTTAATTTCTCTTGAGATTTCTTCTTTGACTTGTGCATCACTTTGAAGTGTGTTGTTTAGTCTCTGCATATATGAAGATTTTCTGGTTATCTTTCTGTTATTGATTCTCTTAATTCCACTGCGGTCTAACAGCAGATATTATATGATTTCTATTCTTCTAAATCTGTTAAAGATGTATTTTATACCCAGAATGTGTTCTGTCTGAGTGAATGTTGCAGGTGAACTTTAGAAGTATGTGTATTCTGCTGTTGTTGGATAGAGAAACCTATAAATATTTAATTGTATCCAGCTGATCAATGGTGATGTTAAATTCATCTATTTCCTTACTGGTTTTCTGCCTATTACCTCTGTGCATTTGTGATAAAGGAGTGTCAAAGCCTCTAGCTATGGTAGTAGATTCATCTGGGGTTTTTGGGTGGGGGGAGTTGTTTGTTTGTTTTGTAGTTCTGTTAGTTTTTGCTTCACAAAGTTTGACTCTTTTTAGTAAGAATTTATTCTTAAGGGACGCCTGGGTGGCTCAGTGGGTTAAGCCTCTGCCTTTGGCTCAGGACATGGTCTCAGGGTCCTGGGACTGAGCCCTGCATCGGGCTCTCTGCTCAGCGGGGAGCCTGCTTCCCTCCCCCCCCGCCTTCCTCTCTGCCTACTTGTTCTCTCTCTCTCTCTCTCAAATAAATAAATAAAATCTTTTTTAAAAAAAGAATTTATTCTTAAAACTGTCAAACTTTCAGAAAACTTACAGGAATAGTACAGTACAATAATAAGATTCTTACTTAGGTCCAGAGTCCCTGCTCCTAAGCACCATGCCCTATTGCTTTTCCAGAATCAGAACTACAACTTCATGTAGCAACAAATTTATCTATTACATTTTGCATTTTTCTTTCATACTAATTCCTCCATAGCTCTCTTCTTCTGTATTATTTACATACCACAATGTTTTATACTTTATCTGATTTATATTATCATCCTAACTTTTTTTTTTCATTTCATTCATAAAAAAGAAACATTTTAACTCTACCACATATTGTGTCATTAAATTAAATTCTGGTTGGGGTGTTCTGTACTGATTTAAAAAAAGATAAAATGTCTTGAGATAAACACCTCTATTTATATGTAACAGAAACTACACAGATAATAAATGAATAAGCATCACCCAATTGTAATCCTCCAATTTTAAAAATGCATCAATGGGTTTTGTTAACCAACAGCCTTGAAAATTGGGCATATTTTCTGGAATAGAAGATTTTTTCAATCACACAGTACATATATCAGTAATCCAAATTAATAAAAAAGTAGTTTTGAGTAATATCTGCCTTATATTTAAAGGCTTTGCTCTTTTCTTTTTTTCTTCTTCTTTCTTTTTAGAGTTAGTCAAATACTTTTTAGTCCAAATTCTCATCAGCTAAAATAAAAAAGCTCATCTTTGTCTGCAAAGTACACAGATACGTAATAAATCAACTAGAAAATAGTTAACTGAAAGAAAATCTAAGGTGTGTTTTAAACAATTTTCTAGGGGCGGGCGCCTGGGTGGCTCAGTCCTTAAGTGTCTGCCTTTTGCACCGGTCAGGATCCCAGGGTTCTGGGATCGAGTCCTGCATCAGGCTCCCCTGCTCGGCCGGGAGGCTGCTTCTCCCTCTGCCTGCCCCTCCCCCTGCTTGTGCCCTCTCTCTCTCTCGCTCGCTCTTGCTCTCTCTCTCTCTCTGACAAATAAACAAATAAATAATCTTAATTAAAAAAATTTAGGGGTGTGTGGGTGGCTCAGTGGGTGAAGCCACTGCCTTCGGCTCAGGTCATGATCTCAGGGTCCTGGGATTGAGTCCCGCATCAGGCTCTCTGCTCAGCAGGGAGCCTGCTTCCCTCTCTTTCTCTGCCTGCCTCTCTGTCTACTTGTGATCTCTGTCAAATAAATAAATAAAATCTTAAAAAAAAAAAAATTTCTAGGGGCTCCTGGGTGACAGTTGGTTAAGCTCAGGTCCTGTCTCAGCCCCACATTGGGCTCCCTGCTTGGCAGGAAGCCTGCTTCTTCCTCTCCCACTCCCCCTGTTTGTGTTCCCTCTCTCACTGTGTGTGTGTCTCTCTCTCTGTCAAACAAATAAAATCTTAAAAAACAAATAAATAAATAAATGAATACACTATTTTCTTAACAAGGCAACCAAATGATAATTTCATTACTTGGTTTTCAGCTAACAATTTTTGTGTCTGATCGGTTGTGTTAAGAGAATATTTACACACTGACCTGAAGGCCTATTTTGGCTCTTATCTTGGTTCGTATCTTGGTTCAACTGGGTGACCACAAAAACATATTTTATGAGCCCTGTTTCTAGAAAGTACCCTTAAAACAAAAATGTCGCTTGATACTGACTTATACATGAGAGAAACCATAATGTTGACTCTTAGCCCATGCACCTGGTAGGAAACACAAGGTTGTTTCAGTCTTGCGGTTAGATGGTGTAATATGTTAGTTACCAAAAGGAAGGCCTTAATATCACTCCATGGAAACTACTGGTCAGATTTTTGGTGTTTAGGAAGCAGATGAGTGAGTTATTCAGAACTTTTAATTCATGAACATTATGTAATGGAGACAGTTTTTCAAAGAGTTACAACTGTGCAAATCATCATGTTGTTGAAGGATCTATTTTTAAACATGAAGCTGAATCAGGCTTAAAGATGTGGTCTTGAGTCTAGGGTCCAAGTTATCATTATGGAAACATTTGTATTATCTATAACTGCATCTAGATCTGTTATACAGCCTTGCTCCTAAGTTTCTGGTTCCTTCCACTTTTCCCAGAGCACAAAGCACAAACTAATGCTTATCTAGGATTTTTCAACTTAGATTGTGTTTACATATGGTAGTTTGATTACATTCTGTTTTAATAAAATAGTCTTTTTGGGTAAGCATTCATTTTGGCATTAGGTAGCCTTCTGAATTTTCCTATAAATACTAATTCCCATGAAAATCTAACCAGAAGGAGAAAAGAAGAACATTATTTATGTTTCCTTTGGTTCAATTTCAATTATTTTAGATTCCAGGCTAATTTAGCTTATTACTGAGTTAATTTACTTGTATAATTTTGTTTATTTAACAAATGTGGTGCTGTGACTTGCAACTATGTCCCTTGGGATATTTGTAGTTCATGGAGCATGGAGCACTTGGCAGCCTTGGAGTGCTTGCAGTGAAAGTTGTGGCAAAGGTACCCAGATAAGGACAAGACTGTGCAATAATCCACCACCATCATTTGATGGATCCTATTGTGATGGTGCAGAAACACAGATGCAAGTTTGTAATGAAAGACACTGTCCAGGTAAGAGAAATACAATGTTTATACCCCTAGTAAATTGACATCTACCTCTTATCTGAGTGATATGTCAATAAGAATCAATGTCAATAAGAACATCACCCAACCTAACAATGCTCAGGGTATTGTAGTAACAGAGCACATATATTTTTCCTTAATCCAGTTGATGGAAAGTGGGCACCTTGGACCAGTTGGAGTGCCTGTACCGTGTCCTGTGGAGGAGGTGCCAGACAGAGAACAAGGGAGTGCTCTGATCCTGTCCCCCAGTATGGAGGCAGCAGATGTGAAGGGAGTGATGTCCAGAGTGATTTTTGCAATAATGACCCTTGCCCAAGTGAGTGTTGGAAATAGTGAGTCAACATTATACTTTCTTCACATTCTGTTACGACCTTAAGTCCTTGAAGTTATAATATATTGGCGTGCCTGGGTGGCTCAGTCAGTTAAGTGTCTGCCTTTGGCTCAGGTCATCATCCCAGGATCCTGGGTTGGAGTCCCACGTGTGACTCCCTGCTCAGTGGGGAGTCTGCTTCTTCCTCTCCATCTTCCCCTCCCCCCTGCTCATGTGCTCTCTCTCAAATAAACAAATACAATCTTTAAAAATAAAAAATTTAAAAAGAAAAAATCATACTGTTACTTGATTCATCTGCCTTTGGTTTGCAATATCAAAAATGTTTTATAGTTGCTGCTGTGTCTGTATAATACCATCGATGTAGTTGATTTGTATAGACTAGGGCTATGTCCTATTTCATTTTCCTCTCTAGGACCAGCAGCAGAGTGCATACCTACTGTTAATGACATTGATGATATGTTTACAGAGCCAAGCAAGTGGCTTTTTGCCTTAATTCTGTCACTATGCTAGATTTTAAGACCCTAACAGCATCTGAATCCACTGTGTCTAGATTTTATAGTCTTGACTCATCAAGAACAGAGATCTTGTCTCATTCATATCCTTCAGTTCCTGGAATAGTATTAAGACTTAATAAATGTATGCTAAATAGAATTTCTCAAGGACTAGAATGTATCCCCAGTTTCCAGTCAGAACAACAGCCAAACCATCTGCCTTCAGAAGTTGCCTAGTCATAGATTCATATATTTCTTCTCAGTTCCTGGGGAGCGTCTTACCATACTTTTTGGATGAATGTCATTGTTTAGCACTTCTCCGATGGTTCTCTGTTGTAGCTCACGGTAACTGGAGTCCTTGGAGTGGCTGGGGAATGTGCAGCCGGACATGCAATGGAGGGCAGATGCGGCGGTACCGCACATGCGATAACCCTCATCCCTCCAATGGTGGAAGAGCTTGTGGGGGGCCAGACTCGCAGATCCAGAGGTGCAACACTGACATGTGTCCTGGTGAGCCCCCCTGACTCCTGGCAGTAGCATAAGTAAAGCATTTCACTTATTGCTCCTTGTAGCAGCCCCATCATTTCCTTTCTTAAAATGGAAGTTGTATAGGTGGGGAGATTTGAAAACCAATGGGTTAATACTAGCCACTCCATTCTTGTTCACAGTGGATGGAAGTTGGGGAGACTGGCATAGTTGGGGCCAGTGCTCTGCCTCTTGTGGAGGAGGTGAAAAGACTCGAAAACGGCTGTGCAACAATCCAGTGCCATCTAAAAGTGGGCGCCCCTGTCCAGGAGATGCTACTCAGGTGTCCAGATGCAACATGCAAGCATGTCCAGGTGAGCAACTAAGTTAGGATTTGGTAGAACCATTGTTAGCTTATGTGCAGCCTTCTTGAAGATTACAAAATGATATCCCCCTAAGCCCACAAATTGTAAAATGAACTGTAAATGAATTGTAAAATGAATAAAAAGAACTAGGAAAAATGTATTTTTTCCCCTTTCAAGTTGGTCTGTACCAAAGCTTTTGGCTGTATTTTAGCCACCACTGCTCACCCCCATCCAGGTCTCCTTATAAACGATATGGTCTGTACAGCTGTAACTAGTAGTCCTAAGCTTGAGGGACACAGGGGTTTGGAAAACTGGGGAAAGCCAGGCTGAGATTGCAGGCTGAAAAATGAGAGTGGGACAGAAACTGAAAACTTCACGGAAATAAACAATTAGGGGACTACTTTTTCATGGATAGAAATATGGAGAACATGAATGTGGAAAGTAAAATAGGGGCAGGTTCAGTTCTAGGAAAAAGAGTAGGGGGAGTTCAACTATGATAACCCAAGTCATACAACATGGCTGCATATTGTAAGTGATGTAAAATTTCAGAAGGTGGGGCACCTCGGTGGCTCATGTGGTTAAGCATCCAACTCTTGATTTTGGCTCAGGTCATGATCTCAGGATTGTGAGATGGAGCCCCTCATTGGGCTCTGCACTGGGTATGGAGTCTGCTTGAGATTCTTTCTTCCTCTCCATCTGCCCCTACCCCTTCTGACACACATTTTATCTCTCTCAAATAAATAAATAATCTTTAAAAAAAAAAAAAAAGACCAAAAACTGCAGAAGGCATGAAGCCAGAATTCTAGAACCTATGAACCTTAGAAAGAGTTTCTTGGAGTCCTACGAAATGGTGGATAATATTAAGGTTGCTTGTCTCAGGACAGACTTCCTAAAGGCTATAAGAAAATTAGGAAGAACAGTTTCACACTGTTAAAGTGCTAAGATACCACTGAACTTTCCAGAGTCTTAAGGTTGCTTTAGAAATAAAATGTCTGAAAATCAGGAGGTCTCATTTGGCAGAGTGAAAGAGAGGAGTTACGTGAAGGGGTTTATAGGATCTAGAAAAGCTAAAAGGATGAGTGTTTATCAGTCAGCTTTCAACATATCTTGTCAACGTGTCAACTGATTACCAGGGGTTTTGAGGTTCTAACACGTAGGCATGGTGACAGTCCTAGTTTTAATTGAGACATTTTGTAGCTCCTGAACCTTATTACAGGTCACTGTCAAGGGATATTGCTCATCTAAGGGGAATTATTCCATCATGGGTACAAGGACCCCAATTGCAGAAGGAAGTCCAAATAGGTAGACAATTTGGATTACAGAGTCTGGCAGAGAACTTCGAGGATCCCAATTAACTACCCAGAACTAGGAGACATCTGTTGAATGCTGGGATACATGCTTCTCTGGAGACTAGAGAACCAAGGTCAAAATGGTAAAATGACCCAGGTTAAATGACCCAGAAAACTAAATGAATTAGTGATCCTTCTACTCCCTTTCTTGCTTAAGAGTAAAAATAAGAACCAAAATGGCCTCCCAGGTCCTGATTGGCCCTACGGTTTACTTTCCGGCATCATCTTGCAGTATGGTTTCCAGCACTCTCCATCCTTTTCTCCTTTTGGTTTCTCAGATATGGCAAGCCACCACCTCTCAAAAGGGTGCCCCATGCTATTTCCTCTACCCAGAAAGCCCTTGTCCTACCTTCTCTGGCTTAGTTAAGACCTAACTTTCTTCAGATCTCCAATCTATTTTTAGTTTGTTCTCAGACTCCTCTAGGTAGTAGATATCTCATATATTAGTACATTTCAATTTTACATTTATTTGTGGAATTCTAATTAATGTCTGTCTCCCTCTTTCAGATATAAGCTCTATGAAAGCAGCCCTCGTGCCTTGTTTTTTTCTTTTTTATTATTGTATCCTTGTATATTATAGTCTATGTGTAAATGAACAAATGAATGTAATACAGAACATGAAGGTTGAATCTATGTGAAAAAACAAATGTATTCTCTCACAAATAATCAAAGTAGTGCAAATTAAAATGGTGAAATACTGTACTTACTGATTTTTCTGAGATTGAATACAATTGTATTTCTCCCTGGTATATAATACAGAATAATATCTGAAATATCTAGTGATTAAAAATACATATATAGGGGTGCCTGGGTGGCTCAGTGGTTTGGGCTGCTGCCTTCGGCTGGGGTCATGATCTCAGGGTCCTGGGATCGAGCCCCGCATCGGGCTCCCTGCTCTGCAGGAAGCCTGCTTCCCTCTCTCTCTCTCTCTCTCTGCCTGCCTCTCTGCCTACTTGTGATCTCTGTCTGTCAAATAAATAAATAAAATCTTTGAAAAAAAATACATATATAAATATGAAGTAATGAATATTTATGAACTTTGTTATCAGCTTCTTCCCAGTATGTTCCCTTCTCTTGCTAAAGCATGCAGCTCCCTTAAAAGGCTACCTATTCTGTGTCAGTAGCTAGTAATTTTGTTGAACAATGGAAAGAAGGCATAAAATGCCTGTAGAGATGCTTTTTTAAAAATGTGTAGTTGTTTTCAACCTAACTGTCTCTGTATGAATTTTATAGCACTTTCTGCTTTTAAAAGTAAAGTATAGATATTAAGGAAAAGTTGGTAAGCCTTCCATCTGAAACCCAAGCCTGAACGATACCTGTTAGATCCTCCACACATATGTAGACAACGAGCTCAGGAGTTGTTTAGAGGTGATCCCGCCTTTCCTTCTGTGCTCTCACGAAGAGGCAGTAGGTGAAGGAGCATGGGTCTTGATTCTGAGCACATCTGTGTTCAGATCTTCCTTTAACCACTTATGTCCCTGAACTTTATTTTCCTAGTCCATAAACTGTGGCCATCTAAAATGACTTTGTAGGATTTTTGACTGGATTAAAAGAGTTAACTTATATTAAGTGCTTAGTATATAGTACACGACATGCTCAATAAACCCTCATTATTATCATCATTTCATCACCATCAACAAAAACCTTCTTTATTTTGGCTTTGGGGCTAGGGGCTGATTGTAGTCTTTGGACTGTGAAATAATGCCACTATATACATAGATTGGAAGGACCCTAGATTTATGTGGGATGATGAGTGTTACATGAAAGTAGAATGTTTTGAAAGCTTATTTATTTCACTCTTAAATTCAGATGTCATATGATATTTTAAATGTTTGAAAGATTTGTAACATCTTTGAATACAGGCCTTCTTTTCTCCCCTGTAACATCGATGAAATTGTTTCCTTATCCAAGAATGTTTTCTCTTCCCGCAATAGGTGGGCCCCAGCGAGCCAGAGGAAGTGTTATTGGAAATATTAATGATGTTGAATTTGGAATTGCTTTCCTTAATGCCACAGTAATAGATAGTCCTACCTCTGATACTAGAATAATACAAGCCAAAATTACCAATGTACCTCGCAGTCTTGGTAAGTCTCTGCTTAGAAAATTTGTTAATAGCCTCTTTTTAAAATCTGTTATTCTTCACTTATTTCTGCTTAAAATTTCTAGATGATGCCACTACTAAATGATTTGTATGGTAGTCCTTAGTTCTATCCCAATGGTAAATTCTTAAAGACAGGTGAGATACTGATACTTATTTTGCTGTTACTCAAGATTATTTGGAATTCATCCTTATATGTAGAAGGCTCTGAAAATAATTACAATTCATCCTTATATGTAGAAGGCTCTGAAAATAATTACAATTCATCCTTATATGTAGAAGGCTCTGAAAATAATT
>NC_081566.1:21755642-21918084 GCF_022355385.1 Mustela nigripes
CCTTGTCACCTTACTTATCCTTTCTTCTTTAGGCCCAGCAATGAGAAAAATAGTTTCTATTCTAAATCCCATTTACTGGACAACAGCAAAGGAGATAGGAGAAGCAGTGAATGGCTTTACCCTCACCAATGCAGTTTTCAAAAGAGAAACCCAGGTGGAATTTGCCACTGGTTAGTGCCAGCTGAACTTAATATTGTATTACTATAAAAAATACGATTGCCTTAAAAGTTGCTGGTTAAGAAAAATACGTTTATATATACTCCTCTAGAGAATAATTTTAAAGTTTTTGATGTAGTCTTATCATACATGATGTAAAAGCAATTTCATGTTTCCCTGTAAACTTTTACTGGCATGGATCTATACGAGGCCTTGTTTTTTTAAAACACTATAGTGATTTTTTTTTTTATCATCTTTTCTATATATTTTCTCTTTAAATCCTCAGAGAGGGTTTTTAAAGGCCAAAACACAGCAGGAAAATGAGTCATTGCTATTAAGTAAAGACTTGTGTCTCGAACTTGAGGTTCATCTAGGATACCTTATAGTGATTTTTTATGAAAAAGGTGGAAGTAAAAATAAGCAAATTTACAGACATTTCACTTTATGTTAGTCTTAATGAATATGTATTAGCTATTCATGGCCCTTTCCAAGTGCATACGTATTTTTATTGAGCTCCATTACAAGCCTCTTCTTGAAGAGGTGGACAGCCTCAGTGGTAGTGCTCTGTGAAGAAGGGCTGAGAAAGGGGCTTCAGCCAGCCTGGAAGACAAGCGGGTCTTTTCATGGTCATCTGCTTATGAAGATGCCCCTTTGCTGCTTCTGGAAGCACCAGAAAGAACAAAGCCTTATGGCTAGAGTTCCGGTTACTGCCAGTCCACCTGGTGAAGCTGCCTGTCCCTTCTCATAGACAGTCTTTGCAGAACTGTCTTGCTATTGCTTGTGAGTTTAAAGTGTGGCATCCTGGTCACCTGGTTGGCTCAGTCAGTAAAGCCTATGACTCTTGACCTCAGCGTCATACGTTCAAGCCCCACATTGGGCACGGAGCCCACTTAACAAACAAAATAATAACAAAATAAATAAAGCGTAGAATCTTTCACATAACCACATGCCACATTTTTGCTGCAGAAAAAGAAGTTTTAGAACATACCATTCAATGAGCCCACTTCTTTCATTCAGGGACTAAATGTGCATTTAATTCTTCATGGTCTATGCTTATTGAAGTTTGAAGGAAAATAACAGCTGAACTGATATGTGAGGTAAATCTGCTCGGTGCTTACACCACCATATATTTTTTGCTGTTAAAATGAACCAATTGTAATCCCCAGGAGAAATCTTGCGGATGACTCATGTTGCCCGGGGCTTGGATTCTGATGGGGCTTTGCTCCTCGACATCGTTGTGAGTGGCCATGTCCTCCAGCTTCAGTCACCTGCTGAAGTCACTGTAAAGGTAAAATGTCAGGATAACTTGCCTTCACTGGTTTTTGGTAAGAGCAGAAATCGAAGACTCGTAGAAAGAGCGCAGAGACCTTATGTAGTTTCCCTTGCTTGCTCAGGGGAGTAAATCAACCATTAAGGTTAGAAATGCCTCGTTTGTGTTTGTATAGAAATCCTCAGGAATAAGTCTTTATACACTGTTACTGGTTTTATCACCAGTAATACTTACTGGTTTATTACTGGTCCTGCTTACCGTGACCAAGATCACTGCTATCTGGATGTAGGTCATCTGTTTAATATTCTGCAGATAAAAAGAATATATAACTGTTATGTAAAAAGTTTTGTATATCACCCCTAAAAGTATTTCAGAAACTAAAGAATGATAATCACCCTTTCATGCCCTTTTCTTTGCACTTGACCTACAACTTTGAATCCCTTATTAAACTATAATTGATGACAGTAAAATCAGGAAATCAATATAGTTACAATTAAAAGCTTCAAACTTTATTTCCTGAGCACTATTTTACAATCACAATTTTATTTAGAGCTACAGTTGACCCTTGAACAGTGTGGGGGTTGAGATGCCAGCTCCCCTGGGCATTCAGGAGTCACGTATGACTTTTGATTCTGAAAACTTAACTACTAGTGGCTTACTGTTGACTAGAAGCCTTACCAATAACACAAACAGTCAACACATATTTTATATGTTATATGGATTATATACTATGTTCTTAAAGTAATCTAGGGAAAAGAAAGTGTTAGTAAGAAAATCGTAAGGAAGGGGCGCCTGGGTGGCTCAGTGGGTTAAAGCCTCTGCCTTCGGCTCAGGTCATGATCCCAGGGTCCTGGGATCAAGCCCCACATCGGGCTCTCTGCTCAGCAGGGAGCCTGCTTCCCTTCCTCTCTCTTTGCCTGCCTCTCTGCCTACTTGTGATCCCGGTCTGTCAAATAAATAAATAAAATCTTAAAAAAAAAAAAAAGAAAGAAAGAAAATCATAAGGAAGTGAAATTGCACTGAACAGTACTGTACTGTATTTATAAAAAATCATATATAATGACCCCCACAGTTCAGATCATGTTGATCAAGGATCAACTGTATATATGTTTAGCACCTTAGCTTTTATTTTTCTCATTCTGGATCTCACCGTACCCTCAGGAAAAATAATCAGAGGAGCCATACTGATCCTCAAATTGATACTGTCTTCCTCAGGATTACACAGAGGACTACATTCAGACAGGTCCTGGGCAGCTGTATGCCTACTCAACCCGGCTGTTCACCATTGATGGCGTCAGTGTCCCATACACATGGAACCACACCGTTTTCTATGATGAGGCACAGGGAAGAATGCCTTTCTTGGTAGAAACCCTTCACGCTTCCTCTGTGGAATCTGACTACAGCCAACTGGAAGAGACACTGGGCTTTAAAATCCATGCTTCAATTTCCAAAGGTACCTTGGGTAAAGGAAAGTCCAGATCATTTTTCCATCCAGTCCTTTCTAAAAGGGTAAAAGAGGGGTGCCTGACTAGTTCAGAAGGTATAGCATGTGGCTGTCAGTCTCGGGGTTGTGAGTTCAAGCCTCACATTGGATGCAGAGATTACTTAAAAATAAAACTGAGGGGGAAAAATGTATTTAATACCTAAAAAAGGGGAAGTGGGTAAGAGAATTACATCAATGCCATTCAGGATAGGGATATTAGGGCACAGACTGAACCTAATGATACCAGGTTTTCATGTATGTTGTCTATGTGTTGTGGGAGGTAAACCCCTTTGAGAAAGCCAGTCCCACGGGAGTTCTAGTACATTTAAATTACTAATATGCTTGTCCATCTAACATGGTGGAGTTATTGTTCTATTCTAGATATGCAGAAAGCTTTAGAAAATATTTCCTTGTCAGAATAATGTTTTCTTTGGGTGTTCAAGGTCACCATTCTTATCCTGACTCTTGTATTTGTCACCGAATTTTTTTAATTCCTGAAACATAATGTAAAAGTAAAGTATATCTCAACCTAAATTAGTTTTTTAAAAAAAGTTTCCCTATTTTAAGAGCAGCTTTCAAAAATTGTGCAGCAATAATCAGTATTCCAACTGTCATTTCTTACTCCTGGACATTATAATTTTGCAACTGTTTTTCATTTTCTAAGCATAGTTCTACAACCCTTGATCTCAGTGGTCTTCCTATGCTGTGTAGTTCTTGTGTCTGTATCCTGAAATCCCTTTCTGGTCATAAGAGACACCCAAACAGTCAGCATCCCGTGTTCCATGAAGTGTTGATGCTACTGGAGACTTGCATGTGATTATGTTATGGACGCTAAGTATTTGAATAACTTTAACTTTGAACTTTAGGCTCCTATGAATACAGTTAAAATGATTCATACTGGCCTTTGCTATGCACTGGCTTTCCTAAAATAGATCCAAGTAGATAATAAGTAGCATCATTTTATTTTATCATGCTCAGCAGATACACTAAAAAAAACTCATTTTCACGTATACTCTTGCTTTCATCAACTGGGGCACATTCGAGCTCTGTGTTCTTCATCGACACCTGTCGGAACCACATCACTAAATTTGAGGCCATGGTCATCTAGGAAAACATGTTCACAATTTTTTAGATGATCGCAGATTCCTGAAGCCTCAGAGCCTGTAGAGTCCCTAGCCCCACATGACCTTCACTCCCATGTTGCTAGCTACCACGTCCTCATTTTACTGTTGTCACGCATGTTCAGGTCACTGGGACAAAGGAAAAGAGCCACTGGAATGAAGAGTTCTGTTTCTCTTGCTCAGCAATGCCCACTTTTCAGGTCTAGCCTCTGTTTCTATTTTCCGGTACTCCATATAATTAAAAGAAGACAACTTTGCATAATACTGTGGTTAAAAATGAGTCTACACCCTCTCGAGCAAGAAGAATTAAAATTATTTTGAAAAACACGTACACTTTTTATTCAGTCATGTAAATTCTCTAAGCCTGAACTACTTGAAGATCTGTAACAGTTTATTTTGGGAATCGGGATCCCGCAATAGACAGAAACACACTCTAGGACACTTATAACCCCTTACTATTCTTAGATACTATGATTTTATGAATTACATCTGATACCTGTGCACATTTGTTAAGGTTCCTGTGAATTACAATTGGGTACTTCCAATTTCTTTTTTAAGTGACCACCAGGGGGCAAGCTTGCATTCTTGGTTGCTTAACCGGCATGTTCTCTCTTCTCTGTATTGGGTCTAGTCTAGAGCTATGGTTATAATGCAGTTAGAATCACCTAAAGAGCTTGATGATAGTTCATATTTCTAGGCACAAAGGCTTTGGCTTAGCTAGTCTTAGGTAGGGTCTGGAAGTCTGTATTTTTAACACAGCCCCTAAATGATCCTAATTTATCTAATCTGCACACAGGCATTTGGAAACTGCTGGTCAAGTCAACTCACAAACATGAATCAATATAATTTTTTTTTTAATTTCACATCTTTAAAATAAAATGGATTTATTTTTAAAAATAAAATTATAAAATACATTTATATCTTACAAATTAATCAAGAAAACATCAGAAACAATAACAGAAAGATAAATTTAACTACAAATACATTTTTTTAAAACTTCTTGATGGGAGACAATGACAAAATTGAGAAGCTAAGATATACACCAAGAAAGAATATCTGCTTTACGTATTATAGATAACTATAAATAACCTTAATATGTACAAGGCCCTTAAAAGTCATTAAGATAGAGCACCTGGCTGGCTCAGTCAGGAGAACATGTGACTCTTGATCTTGGAGTCATGAGTTCAAGCCTCACATGGGTGTAGATCTTGCTAAAAAAATAATAAAAAGCACTGTAAAAAAATCAATAAGAAAAAGACAACACCCAATAAAAAATACATAAAGGCTGTGAACAGGAAATTCCTATGAACAGGAAGAAATAATAATGACAAAATGAATGTGAAAAACTATCTAACTTCATCAACAAGCAAAAGAAATATAGACTAAAATAATGAGTTACTATTTCCCAGTTATCATTGTTAGAAATATGAAAACAATAACCACTCAGCATTGTATTTCAATATGAAAATCTTTAGACATTACTATACTAGAAGATATTAGAGAAGGATTCATAATGGCTGAACCTATATATAGATCTCTGATATGATTTTTTTTAACATTTAGTAATTCTTGGTAATGTATGGAGTAAAACAGTGTACAACCAGTCATCAATTTATAAGATGGTTGCATTCCTGGAAAATTCATTGTATATTTGAATCACACAAAAAATGTTTAATATGCACGAGATAGGTTCTAGGCTTTGACAATTATATGAAAATCTTTCAAGGCAAGGGACAAATCTTCATCTTGCATCATTATCCCACACATTGCAGGGTGATAAAACTTCCCCAGGTTCTGCCCCCTCACCAAATTTTAATAGACCTCTCTATCATCAAAACAACCAAAGTATTTCTGCAAAACATCCCAAATGTTACCCTGATAGATGACATCTCCCCCATTGAGAATCCAAAATATAAAACTACTATCAGATAATAACTTATTATATGACACATTTTTTCCCACAATTATAGCCTCCAACACAGTGCCCTATACAACTTACTGGTTGTGGTAAGGAATGTATGAATCAGTAAATAAATAAAACTGAAGCATGAATTAAAATGACCACCTGAGTTGTATTCTTGAGTTCAGGATTAAAACAGACTTGCATCTAACTCTTTGCTCTGGTTTATATTAGTTCCGACTTTAGGCAATTTACATAATCTCTGTCTCAAATTCCTCATGTTGCAAGCTTTGAATGAAATAAAGTGCAGGAAGCTCGCAGCCCTGTGTGACACACAGAAACCATCCAATAACTAGATAGCTAGACAGGCTGGACATTTCTATCTCATCCATCTTCTTCCCATTTTCTTGCAGGTATAGGAAAACACATGCTCTCAGGGTCATTGTTGTTGTTTTGTTTTGTCTTCAGGGTCATTTTTATACTCAGGGTAGAAATGCATCAGGAACCTCTGCTTTCTTGTCAAGGTTTCAGGCAGTTTGGTTACCTAAAAAGAGCAAATTGGACTTACCGTTTTAGTCAGATTTTCACTGGAGTAGTGTTTCTTACATTCTCCGAATACATAGATATATAAAACTGTTTTGAACAGTTTCATGTCCTCAGCAAAGCTCAAACAATATTGTTATCAGAAACTCTCCAAAGTAAAATGAATTTGAAAAATTAATGCCTGGACTCCCTCTATGAAAAGTATCTAAAGCAATAATAAAAAAACAAGCACAGTTTTATGCACTTAGAATTGAAAGAAAATCAAAGATAATTTCTGAGAGATTGAATATGAACTGAACATACGATGTGAATTAAATAAAATTTCCTTCAAAAGAAATTTACTGTATTAATGCTTATCTTTTAGTTTGTGTGTTTGAGCGTGTGTGCACACACATATTGCTTTGGTAACTCAAAAGGCATTTTATTTAAGTTTTTACAGGTCAATAATATTTGAAAAATATTAGCTAAATTGCTTAAACCAATCAAGGCAGAATTACTTTCTAAGGAGAGAGATTTCCTAACTAGCTTATTTATTCTTGTTAATGTGTTTGTTTCTGACATCTAACTTAAATCTGTTCTATCACAGTACACCCATTAGCCCTTGCTTGGATACACAGGAAAGGAAAACACTTGGTCACACGTAGGGGACTTTGACCCAGCTGCTTGCAAGTTGCAAGTGGAGGAGATCCACAAAAGGAGAGGGTTTCTTCATTAGAGCTTCTGGTTTTCACTGGCGTAAATTATTTTAAGTGGCTTGAAAATAGTGCTCCTAACTCTAGAACAGACAGAGTAAATAATGGCTAGAGGAACAGGACTTTGCCTGTGGTTATGCCTGGCGTACACATTTATCTTGGATCCTTTTTTCATTATCACAGAACAGTTTTATTTCATTTTTTTATTAATATAAACAAAATCTGTTTCCAATGGCTGCTTGCCAACAATGTGGACTCTGATTCATTTTTTTTAGTTCTTGGTTGGGGAACAGGAAAAGTTTTCCATTCCTGCTTGTTTTCACCTATTGCATATGTTGCGTGATGTGTTCCATCTTTGGCATCTCTTCCCAGGGAAGAGTGTCCTGGAAAGAAACAAGGTGCTAACATTCTAACAAGCCCGTTAATTTGGCTTTTCTCTCTGTGGTAGGAGATCGCAGTAATCAGTGCCCCTCGGGATTTGCCTTAGACTCGGTTGGACCCTTTTGTGCTGGTAAGAACAGAAATAATGCATTTTTATTTTTATAAAAAAGAATTAGGAATGGAATCCATTTAACGGATATCTATTGCCGTTTTGCTAGATTCTTAAGTATCACAACAGGCTTAGAAGTGTCCCATTTTATAGGCGAGGAAGTTGAGATGTGAAGTTGAGTGGGATGCCTGAGATCACTCAGCTAGCAAGTGTCAGAGCTAGATTTAAATTTAATTTGAAGTTTAATTTCAATTTGACCACAATCAAGTGTGTCAGGGATCCTAAGTAGAGAGGTGGAATGGGCACAGGGACAAAACACTGGATGCCGTCTGGTCATTTACTTGCCATGGATATAAAACACAATAATAATCCAACTCTAAGTCACCTAACCCTAACGCTTAGAGGACAGGGCAGCACCCTGCACCAAGGACTACTGACTAAGCCAGACTCACCCCATCCAAGTACCAGTACAGGAGAGTCACAGATAAGTAAGCAGCTGAGCAAATGCCTAGAGTAGCTCAATTTGCACACCCAGAGCCTTCCTTTCCCTAGTAGGTGATATAATGTAGTATATAGTGGTAGAAAAGTGATCTTTAGAAGCTGTACTGTCCAGGTTCAAAGTTCAGCTCTGCCACTAATGACCTGTGTGACCTTGGGCAATTTCCTTAACTTCTTTTTTCTTCAATTTTATCACGCAAAATGGGGATGGTACTAAAAATGTCTGTCTCCTAGGAACGTTACGAAGAATGAGTTAAGGTAGGTAAAAAACGTTTAGAGTACAGGAAATGGTCATTGTACCTTAGCTGTCATCTTGTTATTTTAGAATTAAACTAAACATCTAGTCAGTATCAAAGATAATTTGGGGACCCAAAGTTAATTTTTATTTAGCGTTTCTATTTTGTGGCGCTTAGAGCATTTTCTGTTACATTCGATTCGATGCATTGTCCTCTGTGAGCAATTGTTCTATGAACAGCTATTATCATGGCCTTTAATGACTTCTAGAAAGCCAGGGAATAACACACTCATGGGTCCCTTTGTTTCTTGTTTCAGATGAAGATGAATGTGCAGCGGGGAGTCCCTGCTCCCAGATCTGCCACAATACAGTGGGAACTTACTACTGCTCCTGCTTGAAGGGCCTCACCATAGCCGCGGATGGAAGGACTTGTCAAGGTAGCCCCAGTCAGGCAATGGTCACAGAAAGCTCTGGCCCAGGAAAAGGGCGGTAGAACAGTGCTGTTCTCGCGTACTCTTTCTGCCCCCACGCTGGCAATAAACAGATCATCAGGCCGCCTGAGATCTGCTGCCACAACTCCCTTCACGAGGGGCGCTACCCAAGCCGGGAGACCTGCAGCCACTCATTCCACCCCCACCACCCCCTGAAGAGAGACAGGCAGGACCAGCATCGCGTTCATTTTACAGTGACAAAACTAAGAAATAAAGAAGTTATAAAGAATTTAAGTAAATTGCATAATCCTGGTAACACTTTGGGAACATTAAAAAAAAGTGCTTTGTTTTTGAGTAAAGTGAACACATAATGTTACATTATTTTAAAGGGCACAACTGAGTGATTTGACAAGTGTATACACTGTACTGTGTTCGCCACAAGCCTGGCTACCGACTGTCCCAGTGCGCCAGTACGCCGTCCAGTATCACTGATGCTGTTCTTCATGCCGTGTCTTGAACTCCCTTGACTTATTCATTGCACAACCGAGAGCCCACACCTCCCCCTCCTCATCACCCATTTTGCCCATTTCCTCACTTCAAAAAACACTTTCTATCAGACTCCGCATAGACTTCCAAATTAGAATTGTGTGAGAATCTGGTTTATAAGTAAATTTTAAAATGATGAAAAGAAGAAAGGATTTCTCCCTCTGTGTCTGAGCAGACACCCTTCTAAATGCAAAACAGAGACAGAGTGTAAGGTCTGGGGGCGGCGAGGATTAACATTGTGGAATGTCTGGCACGACTGAGCACTTTGTGTACATTATTTCCTTTGATTTCCAAAGTAATGCTGAGAGACAGGTCTTATCCTCACTTTACAGATAAGAAAACTGAGTGTCAGATAGGAGAAGTAACTTTTTTAAAGCCACATAATTAATTTTCGGTGGTTTAGCGGTTACCGTAGTGTGCAAAGATACCACATTAGGCTCCTACGTGCTTGTCATCAACATAACCCCCTGCCAGGACTCCACCAAATGATTCAGCATTCTTGCTCTCATATATTTTCAAGTATCATTTTATTGTTTCTCTTATCCCTGGTTCTTGGGTGGATGTTCTTCACCCCGCCTTAGGTGAGTGACTCATTTTGTTGCAGATGTCGACGAGTGTGCTTTAGGCGGACACACCTGCCACGCTGGTCAGGACTGTGACAATACTATCGGATCCTATCGCTGTGTGGTCCGTTGTGGAATTGGCTTTCGAAGAACCTCTGATGGGCTGAGTTGCCAAGGTATAAAAATGGAGTTCCTCCCTTTATCTTCATTATGCTAAGAATGAAGACCCTCTGCCTTTTGTATCATTTAATGTAAACTCCATTTTATAGAATGAGCTTCTTGATAAGGTTTTCAGATGTAATAGTCCAAGGCTATTTTGAAATATTTATAGCACAGTGGTTTTGAAAAGTATTTGCCTATTATATTTGAAGGATGAGATTATACAGCACGATCTTAATAGAGTCTGTTTCATTAAACTTCAGTACATAAGACTACCAGATATTTATTGTAGGGTTTTTAAAAATATTTTATTTAGCCACTTGAGAAAGCGAGAGCACAAGTGGCAGGGAGAGGGAGAAGCAGACTCCCTGCTGAGCTGGGACCCAATGTGGGGCTCAATCCCAGGACCCAGAGATCAGGACCTGAGCCACCCAGGTGCCCTATTGCAGGATTTTTAACAGACTCTTTTTTAGAGAAGTTTCACATTTACAGCAAAATGGAGCGGAAAGTAGAGAAATTTCTCATATACTCTCTGCCCTAACTCTTGCACAGCATCTCCTACTATCAACATGCTGCCCCAGAGTGGCAAAATTCTTTCTTACCAAGGATGAACCCACCTTGATACATCATTATCACCCAAAGGTCATCATTTACATTAAGATGCACTCTTGGTGTACATTCTATGATTATTGACAAATAATAACATGTATCCTGTATTAGAGTATCATAAGAACAGTTTCCCCTAAAAATCCTCTGCTCTTTGCCTTTTCATCCCTCACTTCCCCCAACCTCTGGCAACCACTGAGTTTTTCATTGTTTCCATTGTTTTACTTTTTCCAGAATGTCAAGTAACTTGTAGCCTTTTCAGATTGTCTTTTTTCACTCAATAATATGAATGTAAGTTTCCTCCAGATCTTTTCATGGGTTGATCACTCTTTTCTTTTCAGTGTTAAATATTATTCCATTGTATTAATGTAATGTATTTATTAATCCATTCAGCCACTGAAGGATATCCTGGTGCTTCCAGATTTTAACAGTTATGAATAAAGCTTCTATCAGGGTTTTTTCCTAGAGGCAGAAATGGTGGATACAAAACTGAAGGCCTATCAATATAGAAAGAGAGAATGAATTATGCTACATTCACACCATCAACCATCGTGCAGCCATTATAAAGAATGGGATGCAGCTCAACTGTTTCCTTGCTGAGTTGTTCAGTGAGAACACCAAGATGTAGAAAAGTGTACATAGCTTGTGTGGAAAAGATTATGTGGCCAATCAATAACCAATCAAAACAATCAATAACCAAAGATAAAGGCAATGGATTTATATATTTACATAGAGATACATATGTAGAGATATGTTAATATTTATACTAGGCTGTCAGTGCAGACTGGCTTTGGTGGGCAAGAAGGTAAAAAGCAATAAAGAAAGCCAAGAAAAAAGAAAGAAGAAAAAGCTACACTAAGAAAATATTTTTTAAGTATAAAAATGTATGCAGTTGTAGTAACATGTAGATTTTGGAAGATTAAAAGAGCTCATACACCTGAAACTAATATTACAGTTTGTTAACTAACTGGAATTTAAATAAAAACTTGAAACATTTTTTTTCAAAATAAAAAAATTAAAGAGCTCAAATAGAAAACAAGTACAAAATAAGACACAGGCAATCGTCTGAGTCTGGGAATGTAAGAGGGGGATGTGGAGAGCCTAAGTATGGTAATTGTTGCTTTGGAGGATTTGAAAAGAATGAGTAGAACAGTAGAGAAGGAGAAGGAACTTGAGTACAGACCTGAGAGAGGGATTATGTTAGGGTAGGAAAGACTGGATTGTGTCTGTAGGACTATGGGAAAGATGACCATAAGGACCAAGGACTTTAAAAATGCAAACACGGAGAGAATTATCAATGGACCACAGTCCTCATCTTGGTGAGGAAGGAGGAGATGGGCTTCAGAACTCAAACACTCAAACAGAGAGACTTTTCTTACATGGAAGAAAAGTTCTCTCTTCCTATGGGACTAGAAGGAAGGAGAGTTTTGGAAAAGGTACATAAAACAGGCAAATGCGTATAGATTCTGTGTCTCTTTGGTTAGGTTTATTCCTAGGTATCTTATGGTTTTGGATGCAATTGTAAATGGGATTGACTCCTTAATATCTCTTTCTTCTGTCTTGCTGTTGGTGTAGAGAAATGCAACTGATTTCTGTGCATTGATTTTATATCCTGACACTTTACTGAATTCCTGTATAAGTTCCAGCAGTTTAAAAGGTTTTTTAAAAGTGGGGGGACTTTAAAAAACACTTTAACCACCACACCAGGTGAACTGATAAGGCTCATCTTCCTGACACCAGCTGTCAATACCAGATGTGTAAAAAAGACAAAAACAAAACAAAACAAACAAACAAAAAACAGGCAAATGCTCACGAATTTGGGAAATTCATGCTTGCATTTTTTTTTTTTGTATTATACTATGCCCCATAGGTGTTGGGAAGATTAATTCGGCAATAACTGTGGACACGGAAAAAATGCTAAAGTTGCTGGTGTCAGGCACAAAGTGGTCAAGATCTATATCAGGCTAACAGCAGCGAAAATGGGGAAGAAAGGCCAATTACAAAGGATACTGCCCAAGACCTTGGCTCACCCCCCCCCCCCAATCTTCAGTGTTCTAGTCTGTCAGCAACATTCCAGGGCTAAAACTTCCTAGAACCAGACATGGGACCCATCTGGTAGGATAGTTAAAGTAGAGGACTACTTTCATCCACAAAGTTCCAAGTCACGAGGAAATGTCTACCTGTGAAGAGAGATACGGTCTCCAGCAGTTAATCTAATCAATTATCTGACACATCACATGAAAACAATTGTATTGGATTCATTTTAGGAAAGATCTTAAACATGATGATGATAAAAGATCATCAAAATCTTAGACATCTGAAATAAATTAACCCAAGTTTCCTAACAAAATATAATAAAAAGTTTCATTTTATTTAACAGATATTAATGAATGTCAAGAATCCAGCCCCTGTCACCACCGCTGTTTCAATGCCATAGGAAGTTTTCATTGTGGATGTGAACCTGGGTATCAGCTCAAAGGCAGAAAATGCATAGGTAAGAAAAGGGCTTTAAATTCAAAGCAATGACATCTTTATAATTTCTAGGTATTTGATCTAATCCATATGCTGTGTCCTGGGCTGGATTCATACATAGGATACCTCTATCCTTCATGTATGTAATCCACGCAAAACCAAAATTGAAGCAAATGATATCCTTTACAGGTTTCATTTTCCAATTACATAGCAATTTTTTAGCATTTCCCTATTTTATTTACTATATTTTTTCACTGAAGCATAATGCATATGATTACATATATAAAGATACATACACACACACACAGACTTTCACATACATATTTACACATTTTTTTATTGATTTTTCTAAGAAGTGGTGGTTGGTATGGTTACCAGGTATATGGACTAATTTTTTTTATATTTTTATCCTTCTGTTTTAAAAATAGTCTGTTACTGTTACTGACTTTAAGCATTTTACCCTCACACAGTAATTATATAATTAACCTCTATCCTTAAAATCCCAAGGTATGATTTCTGTGGAAAAGCAGAAGAAATCATTTTCTCAATCTTCATAACCTTTGTTCTTTTATCAAGATGTGAATGAATGTAGGCAGAACGTGTGCAGACCAGACCAGCACTGTAAGAACACCCGCGGGGGCTATAAGTGCATTGATCTTTGTCCCAACGGAATGACCAAGGCTGAAAACGGAACCTGCATTGGTGAGTGTATGGCTATTTCAGTGATTGAGATCTATTTGACATACCAAGGAAGGGATCCATTTTTTTAATTAAATTTTATTTTTTTATTAACATATCATGTATTATTAGCCCCAGGGGTACAGGTCTGTGAATCGCCAGGTTTACACACTTCACAGCACTCACCATATCACATACCCTCCCCAATGTCCATAACCCCACCACCCTCTCCCTACCCCCTCCCCCGAGCAACCCTCAGTTTGTTTTGTGAGATTAAGAGTCTCTTATGGTTTGTCTCCTTCCCGATCCCATCTTGTTTCATTTTTCCCTTTCCTACGCCCCAAAACCCCCATGTTGCCTCTCAACTTGAAGGGATCCATTTTTAAACTAATAATTAAAGTACATTTAATCTCACAAGGAAGTTTTTCTTTTCTCACAGGTTTTTTACTCCCACCTTCTAGTGTGTTTGAGCTGTGGGATCCCAGGCTCTATACCAAGAAATGGAAGCTCACCATGGAAGTTTATTACCATTTTGAGCTCCCATCAATTACACATTCACTTTACACAGTTTAATATCCACATAAATTATCTCACATTATGTCTCTGAAATTCAGTGTCTATATGTTAATTTCACAGGTGGTTAAGAAAAGCTTATACATATTTATTTAAAGTTCAAGGTATTTTATTTTAGAACTAAATATTCTATCAATGTCAAATCAATGACCAGACAAATAAATTATATTCTCCCCGTATCTATTCTTTCTGTGCCAGTCTGCCTTAGTTAGCAGAACTATAAAACAAAAATGAAACAGATAGCATTCCTCCTTTCATGTCCCTACAATCTGCTGGAGCAGGTTGGCTAATTCTACTTTCCTCACCAAAAGAAAATAAAAAACCTATAATACAAAGGAGAATGAAATGCCATAAAAGAGAAACAAATGAAATTGTATGAGAGCACTTGAAAGAGTGATCATATCTAATAGATGTCATGGTAGTGATCGCATTAAATATTGCCTTGAATGGAATGGTAATAATAGGTGGACATGGTAGAAAAAGAAAAGAGAGTCCCCTAGAAGGGGAAAGGGGCTGGGCTTGGAGAAAACAGATTAAAATTCATCCTTCCTGGGTACCTGGGTGGCTCAGTGGGATAAGCATCTGCCTTCAGCTCAGGTCATGATCCCAGGGTCCTGGGAATGAGCCCCACATCCAGCTCCCTGCTCAGCAGGAAGTCTGCTTCTCCCGCCCCTATATCCCCACCCCTGCTTGTTCTTTCTCTTTCTCTCTCTCTTTTCTCTGTGTACTCTCTTTCTCAAATAAAGAAATAAGATCTTAAAAACAAACACATACTGAGGACATGTGGTAAAAGATGGACATGGAGAGGACCAGCCAAACAGCTAGAAATGTGGGGTTGTAGATAAGACACAATGCTGTAAGTCTACATCAACAAGCTTACTAGAGTCACCAGTATAAATAAGACATCCAGAGGTGGAGGGAGTAGAGAGAAGAGGGCTACAAAGCTGAGAACCAAGCCCTTTCCATAGTAGGCCACGAGAGAAGGAAAAGGAACCAGTTAATAAGTGGCAGAGTTAGAACTCGAACCCAGGTCTCAGTCACATGGTGAGAAATGCAACCGTTGACGATTCTAAAGACTGTTCATTTTAAATATAAGGAATTTAGTTTTGAGAGAGGAAGTGTTATTACTTTTTATTACCTCTGTGTCTGTAGATATTGATGAATGTAAAGATGGGACCCATCAGTGCAGATATAACCAGATATGTGAGAATACAAGAGGCAGCTATCGCTGTGTATGTCCCAGAGGTTTCCGGTCTCAAGGAGTTGGAAGACCCTGTATGGGTAAGTTACCAGCAACTCTTACTGAATAATAAAGCTCCTAATGTGATTAGTTAGCCTTATCAACTTGATTAGACCACTCTCCCATCTCAAACGTTTTCTTGGAACAATTAGAAAATGTGTAAGTTGGTTTAAGTAATTTATAACATAATTCGAATTACTTCTTAAAGATTTCATATGGAGTTCCATTTGCACTGGCATTTAACATGATAGTAATCACCATTTACATAGTGCTTACTATACACTACACATATCAGAGTGAGATGGCAATATATTACCATGATGACTTAATTATGAAGGTTCTCTTATCAATGATCTCTCTATGTGCATGGCGTGGATGTTTGCACAGATACATTCTAGTTGAATGTGAAGCATAATTGAATGTAATACAAAGGTTTAGATGTGAGGGATTAAAATGTCAATGCACAATTTAAATAAATTGATAATTATTCCTTTATCATACATTTAGTGCTTACTATGTGCCTTTTCCTGTGCTAAGAAGCTCACTCAGTTCTCCCAATAGCCAGTTTATTTCTATCTTAGTTATAACTAAATGTAAATAAGGCAGGTAATGGACAATTAGAAGAGATCTGTAAGAAGGTAACCATATACTTCTTTTTAATTAATGCGCTGAATAATCAAAATCTGAAACCAACCTATGAAATTATATTCCCCTGGAATATTTAAGGATGGTGCAAAAAAAGAAAAAATGGTGTGGGCTTTACATACTGGCTTCCAGTTTGCATACTGTGCTTTTAAAATTAGTTTCCTTGGTTGTCTTAACAACAGTTTATAACAAATTCTCTCATAAAGACTTAGTTCTGTCTTTATGTAGCCCCTAGCTTAGTACTTTGCACAGAGCAAATGTTGAAAATAATACAATTACTAGAAACGGTTTTAAAATAAATACTCTCCAATAGCAGAAGTGCATAACATAGCATTTTAGTGTTTTGTTTAGGTATTGTAATTTATATATAACTTAACATCTTGATTAGTCATAGCGGTGACCTAGCAGAATGAAATATGTTTATTTGTTCACTAATTTGACTTGAAGTTGAATGTCAGACCTTGGACTGGGAAATACATCAATGAAGAAGGTAGAGCCATTGCCTTAAAGAGATTTAAAATGTTAATTTTAACCTTTGCCTACTAAAATAATTTTTAAAACAAAATTTACTACTTCTATTTTGCTTATTCATATTGCTGTCTTTTATGTCACTGTGGTAATGAATTAGAGAATTTGGTTTTGTTTTCTGGTTTTCATTTGCTTTTCCAATTTACAGGAAAAGTTGGGAGTGTATACTGTATGTTGACCTAGGTATTGGAAGAAAAATAACTTTTTAAAAAATTTTATGGACTTTTGAGTTTATATCTTAGTAAGAAATAATTCTTAGTTTCCTACTCTTTAAATTTTTGTGGAAAATGTGCTTAGCTTGATTATTACATAATAATTATTGATTCAAAAGAAATAAAAGAAAAATGTTAGTAGTTATACCAATATTATCCCATCTGAAGCTTGTGTTTGTATGAAAGATTGGCAGTACTAGTGAGAATGTCGTAATAAAACTCAAACTAGAAATGTGATTGAGTCCTTCCCTCCACCAACAGAATTAAGATCTGCATTAGCTTTGAACTCTAGTTTTTCTAGATTCAAGACCACATTTTCCCATTTGACCCTTTATGTTTCTACTGACCACAAGAAGCAGTCTTTAGGAGAAGTCCTAGAACCTTTCTATACGTTCATGAATGCATGATTAAAGCTTTCTCTAAAGTTCACAACAATGGAGAAATTACTGTATTCATAGCTTTGGAGGGTAACGTAATGTCTTCAGTTTGTTCCAGAGACTGATTTCTTGATTCCTGTGTTTTGTGTGTATATGTATGTGTTTTTTTTTTCTCTTTTTTATGTATCATGGCACACGAGCAGACATTAATGAATGTGAACAAGTGCCTAAGCCTTGTGCGTATCAGTGCGCCAACACCCCCGGCAGCTTCAAGTGTATCTGTCCACCAGGACAACATTTATTAGGGGACGGGAAATCTTGCGCTGGATTGGAGAGGCTACCTAATTATGGCACTCAGTACAGTAGCTATAACCTTGCACGGTTCTCCTCTGTGAGAAACAACTATCAACCTCAACAGCATTACAGACAATACTCCCATCTCTACAGCTCCTACTCAGAGTATAGAAACAGCAGAACATCTCTCTCCAGGACTAGAAGGACTATTAGGAAAACTTGCCCTGAAGGCTCTGAGGCGAGCCGTGACACATGTGTAGGTAAATGTCAGCCATATTACATTTCCTTCCGGTGGGCTCGTTTATGGGCCAGAATCTAAGCATAGACACCGCACCTGTGGTTGTCTGGGTGCTATGAACTACCTCTGATCTCAGCTCTGGGTTGATTCAGAGTTCCAAGGCATTTATTCGGGCACCTAAAACTATGACAAAATTTATTCAAATAAATGATGAATTTGCATGTGTACATTCTGATAATACATTGTTTTGTATTGACAGTTCCTCTCTTTTGATCACTCCTGAAAGTGTTATTAAATCTAATGCTACGTGGAAATAAATTTCAGTGGCATTTTTTTTTTTTACTAAAAAAAGAAAATATGAGTATTGCCAGATTATGGCTTTACCTGGTTGATGCCAAAGCAATGAGTTAAAAGTGAAACTTTCAGTGACTCCATCAACTGCTTATTCTATGGGACAACCAAAATGGTGTTGACTGTTGACCCACACTCCCTGTGGAATTTCTCAGTTTGATTATTTTGTATATACGGAAATCACTGAAAAGATAATGTGAGCCAGGACAAAATTAAGTTGCTTTCATTTCTCTAAAATATGTGCTTTCGATATCTTTATCTAAACTCATCTACAATTTAATTTGTTTGCAAAAGTGAAGTGTAATTTCCAACTCAATAATTGAGACTTTGTTTTCAGTTAAGTTGCAAACATTACCATCTGTCATTCATTTAATTCAATTTTCTGTGAGCGTCCACAGTTTGCATGCCATTGAGCTATGTGCCAAGAGAAATTAGCAAACACGAATTAGCCCCACTTTTGGTTAGATGACAGAAGAAAGCAAGGAAGAGAGGGAGGAAGGCAGAAAGAAAGAAATTTTGTTTAAATTTTAAGACCTCTACTCCAACTTCATTTTCTTGCGTTTTTCTTAAGTATTCTGAACTTCCCTTATTCTTGCCTATATATTTGTTACACATTTCTTATAAACATTTTAAAAAATGTCTTTTTCTGACTTTAATTACCATTTTTCTTCTACTCTTCACCCCAAGCGTTGCTTCACATCATTATCGTCTCAGACGTGCTCCCTTAATCACTCTTCATGGACCCAGACTCTCAAAACCTTTATCAGCTGGACCCCCAACTCACTGGATTCTTTAGCTTTAAACTTTTCTCCTTCAGTCTATACTTTCCCAGAGCTTTTCTCTCTACCGGTCTTGATGTACCTGAAGGTTAATATGATGCACATGAAACCTTCTCCCTACGATCGGTCTTAGAACTGTTGGCAAAGCTAATTCCTTTTACCCTTGAATTTCAAACATTAATGCCTTCATCAGCAGTTCTCTACCTTTAGTCCATATGGTCAAACACTGCTGAATTCCTAACCCTGTGGACTCCACAATCCTTACAAGGAAGTCAAACACCACTCTCAACCTGCTCCAAACCATTCTGAGCATTGGTAATTTTTCATGCCCAGGATTTTGACCTCTTTGTTAGTTAAAACTCTTCACCATTTTTTAATTGATAGAATTAAAATTTGACATGTCTTTCAAAGTTTCATCCAAATAGTCATTTCCACGAAGGGGTTTCATCTCCAATTACTCCAATTACTCTCTGACTTCATCTTAGACAAGCTCTTCTCTTCTACCTGTCCAAAACCCTTGTTTATGTGGTGACACATGAGTTAAACCATACCCCCAACATGGTACACCATCATGCTGATTTCTTTTAAGAAAGCATTCCTGATTAATAACTCCATTCTCTATTTATTCATCACTATCTAAGCTCTGCAGTTTCACAGTAGAGTCTTATAAATGTATTCTGTGTCTGTGTGTTTGTATTACACTAAATATCATGTTCATAAGAATTATCCTCCCCAAACCATTGGCTTGAGGCAGCTACTATTTCAGAGGACCAATCATGGAGAATCTGAGGTAAACTTCCATATCTAGTCGATTACTGGATGTTTGAACTTTATTGGGGGGCAGTTAATAGGCTTTTAGAAATAATTCTTAAAATATGGTGAATATTTTGTAGTATTCATACTAATAAAGAAATTTGCACTGAATTTGCAGACAGCTTTGGAATTATGCTACGAGCAACTTGCAATAAACACCAAATGCCTTTAATTAACCATCTGGGATAGACAACTCACAAAAGATTCAAATCAACACTCTGCAGCCTTATTAGACTTGGGCAAAATTGGGCTTTTTAAGGAAATTATTCCAAAGCTTAACAGGAGAAATGAACACTGTGTTGCTTCTGAATACCAAAATTGCACTTGGGGCCACATTGAAATTCCTGCTGTGGGAAGAGTGAACTGACTTATTGGAGTTCCACAGCACTGACACTGCTGGGATGATTTTGTGTGGAAGCAGATAGCAAAAGGAAAAAAGTAAAAATAATACACAAGTTGAATAAATGCTTTGGTTCACAGTGGGGTAAAAACAGTAAGAGATATTTGGTGAGTGTTCGTCATGAACAGATTTGGAATCTCCGCAGTTACATCCTGAGCATATGCAAAACATGTACAGTGAACACATCCCTTTGCTCTGAGTCACAAGTTTTCACCTTGTCTGCTCTTAGCCTCTACCCTACAAGCCCCCCTGCTCCCACTTGATGTCATGTTCTCTTTTCATTCTCCCACTGGTTGGTGGGACTCTGAACCAATTCTAACATTAGTCTCAGCAAAATACAACTGGGGTAAGAAAACTGAGGCGCTCCAAATCATATCTCTTGTCCTGAAAGCAAATAGCAATGTTTAATTATCACCCATTCTCCTCTCCTATTTATTGCTACTTTCTTGGCTTTGTTTAATACTAGCAAATAGATAGCTCTTAATGATAAAGTGCTTTCCCATGTATTATGCTCTATGGACCTTCCAACAAATCTGTACAGTGGAGAGATCATGTCAGTGAGTCCTTTGATAAAGAATTGACTGGGACCTTGAGAAATAAAGTGAGCTGCCCAAGGTGTCCCATCAACCATAGATATGTTGCTGCCATTAGTACTTTACAAATGTATGAAGTTTGATGAATATCCTTATCACAAAATTAAAAACACCTCCACTTGATATCTCTGTATGGGAAAGCAATGCATGGATGTTGGGAGCAGGTGTAGGAAAAGAGAGAGGTAGGTGAAGTTTAAATAAAATAAAAAGATTCCTTGTTCCAATTAACCTCAATAGAAACTGCCTTTTTGGTAAATTCTACTATTCTGTAAAGAATTTGGTACTTTGGTGGTTTAGGATCTTGTATAAATCTGTTCCATCTGCCATTCCAGGCTTGCTTAACTCATATAGAAATTGGCCGGTTTGGGGCTTCAGCTCATAGACACTTTTACACAGAAGAGATGTTCATATTTTGTGAAATAGTACAGTTGATGTTGGGTTCATTAAAAACAGATCCTGATATAAAACAGCTCTGAGCATGTTTAAACACACAAGTGTAAAATCACCAAGAAGTTTTTCTATCGTATATCAACAACTTGTGTGTAATTGGTTCTGTCAGTAGTTTCTGCCTTTTTTTGCATGGTTATACACTCTGCTTTCTTTCTGCACAGATATTGATGAATGTGAAAATAGAGACATTTGCCAGCATGAGTGTAAAAATACCTTTGGGAGCTATCAGTGTATCTGTCCCCCTGGCTATCAACTCATGCTCAATGGAAAGACTTGTCAAGGTGAGAAAATCTCAGAATGTGTATTATGGCTACTTGACTTAAAACCAATGTAGGAGAATGTGAGAAATTAAGTGTCTTCTTTTTTTTTTTTTTTTTTTTTAATAATTATTCTCCTGGTTGCTTTCTCTTCCTTCTCATTCCCATTGGTCATATTTATCATTGCTTTTGTAAGTAGGAGAACTGGAGAGAAAGCCATTAGGCAGAAGAAAAAAGTTGAGAGTCATTTTCGGTGCAGTCTTACAGAAGGAGCAAGAATGTCTAAATCCGGTCATGTTCTGTATTTCTAAAACTAAGTGGGAATAGCTTCAAATATCTTTTCAAAATTAAGCCAAGATGGAAGATGAAATAGGAGCAGAGCTCAGTAAATTTACTCCAGTATTAGGCATTATTTTATTTTTTTTGTTTTGGCAACATTGGGTAATTGATTAAATGATCTATTCTTTGAGTCTGCAACTGTTGTAAAACAGTCATAAGCTAGCTTTGAAGAATGCAAATAATATAGTCTCTTCCCTTTGATATCTTAGTACAATGGAAACAGATATGTAAATAAAAGCACAATATACAGGGTTGTAGGTTCTATAAACAGAGTTTGGGACAATGTGTATTTTTTTTTTTTAAAGATTTTATTTATTTATTTGACAGAGCGAGATTACAAGTAGGCAGAGAGGCAGACAGAGAGAGAGGAGGAAGCAGGCTCCCTGCTGAGCAAAGAGCCCGATGCGGGACTCGATCCCAGGACCCTGAGATCATGACCTGAGCCGAAGGCAGCGGTTTAACCCACTGAGCCACCCAGGCGCCCCCTGGGACAATGTGTATTGACGGTAGAAAGAAAAAAACTATCAATCTCAATATTACCTTCTTTACACAAAAATGTGAAAGGGACATTTTGCTTTAATAAGGTATATTATATTGCAATGCATGCTTAGATCAAAAAGAAATAAGAACTTATATAAATCTTAAAAATTTTATAAGAAACCCCCTCAATTTTGTGGTCAAAATCAAAAGTATTATGTAGGTATTAACAAGACTCTGAATTTTAGTAATTTCTGTCACATTCAATCTTTATCATTTCCTAAATCATATCAGATAATATCTCCAAAAGAGTGCTTTATCAGTAATAACCAAATTAAATTTGCCTTCTCTGGGAGATTCACAGAAGACTTGCTAGGATGCAGGTCATGGAAAGAGTGCTCCAGGAAGCAAGACCTGGATGGGCGATGGGACCACCTGACTACCATGACCTGTCCCACACCCATTTACCCAGTCCCTCCCTGAGAGTCTCCACTGGACCACGTGGACTGGAGAAGTAAAGGAAATACCATAACAACCTTCGCTCCCAATCATCTGTCACAAATGCTTGTTAAGAACTTACCCTATGCAGAACTTTCTACTGAGATTTGAAGTATGAGAGTAACACATTGACGTTGTAGTTATGTCTTTCCAAAGCAATTATTAACTCATTTTAAGCAGCAGTACAGATATGTCAAGGGCAATAGTTTGTACCCATTCTACAGATAATAAGATGAATATGCTAGAACAATCAAGAACAAGGGTTGGACTTGATCACAGATCTCAAAATGTCTAGAGTGGTCCTTTGTCTCTCCTGTCATACTGTGAACACCAGGGTCCTTGTACAGTGGCAGCAGGGTGAGGTGAGAGAATTTACGCTGTCCGTGCTTTATAACTTTCCCCATGGCATCGCCCCAAGAATCCTCTAAAGAGGTGGCAGTGCCCAACATCAACACTACACTTCCTGTGAGTGCACCAGGCACCAAGGAAGGAAGGATTTGGAACAACCAACCAAAGTACAAAAGCCTTAGCCAGATTTTTAAGTGCTATATTATGTTATCTCCTCATTAGAGGATTTTTCTTTTTTTCTAAATTATGCCATTTTGTTCCTTGATTGCCCTGGCCGTCCATTCAGTTCAAACTTTTTTCAGTTTTCAGTTGGGCTTCGGAGAGTGGAAAATAATGTGAACAAATCAGAAACAGGTGTCACTTGAAATGTTTGTGATTTAAATGGGTTACATATTTTTGTGGTTTTTAAAAAAGACTTGAGAGAAAACAATTACATCTTTTAAAGCAGCCTTTAATCTGAAGAATAACTTGGAATCTTTTTATAGCTTTAGGAAGTGTTTCAGGAATTCATGAGAGGAAAAAAAGTTGATTTCCATTTACATGTGCATTTTTGAAGCTGTATACGTTAGTGATACAAATGTCAGTGACAAAAAGGAAATTAAAGTGAATTTGACATTGAACAAGGACAGAGACTCTAATCAAAAGTGGAAGTCGGCAGAATACAAGATGAGAAACAAAAACATGACTGATCATGATTTGCCCAAGAAGCAGAGAGGAGAAACTAAAAGATCTTTCTGCTCGTTTTAAGCCCCACTAATCTAATTCTGAACATTTAGAAATACTTTATTAGCATTGCACTTAAAATGAGTGTTCTAATCTATCCAGGGTTTTTTTTTTTTTTTTTTTAAAGATTTTATTTATTTAACAGAAAGAGATCACAAGTAGGCAGAGGCAGGCAGAGAGGAAGGGAAGCAGGCTCCCCACCCAGCAGAGAGCCCAATGCGGGGCTCAATCCCAGGACCCTGGGATCATGACCTGAGCCAAAAGCAGAGGCTTTAACCCACTGAGCCACTCAGGCGCCCCTATCCAAGGTTTTAAAAAGTAATCCATAATGTTATCAAGAATCTAAATTATTCTCTCTATAAGATAAATGTTTCAGGTATGTTTATTCTAAATTATTGTGTAATGTATCCAGAAGCACTTGGTTAAATGCAGTCATATGTTCTAAAGCTATTAATATAAAAGCTTTTCAGCTCATCCTGGTAATCTTTTCTTGTAGACTATATAGATTATAAAATGCTCACCCTTTAATTTCTACCATAGTAATTTTCTTACAATATTTAATAAAAAACAGCCTCACATTGTCAGCTAGCAGAAGACAGCATGATTTCTCCATCTTTTCCAGCTCCTTTTTAAAAAAACAGGCAGTAGACTAAAGGAGTAGAGCGAATGCCTATAAGGTGCTTAAGCCTGAGGAGATAATAGTAGACAGAAGGAGATAAGAAGTAGACAAAAGAAGGCCACCTTCTAGAAGCTCAAATACTTAAGAAAGCTTTTCAGTGGGAAGTATTCATTATTATGGAGCAGAAGGCAAACACTTTGAATATTAGACTTTAATATATTTTTGTACACTCATATTCAGCCATTGGAAATCTGTGAAAGATAGCTACACTTTTTTTTTTTAATGATTTTATTTATTTATTTATTTGACACAGAAAGAGAGAGCACAAGAACGGGGAACAACAGGCAGAGGGAAAGGGAGAAGCAATCTCTGCCAAGCAAGGAGCCCGATGTGGGGCTTGATCCCAGGACCCTGGGATCATGACCTGAGCTGAAGGCAGATCTTAACTGCCACCCCGGTGCCCCAAGATAGCTACTCTTATTATGCACATAGGCATGTGTCCAGATTCTGGTCTCCATGCCACCATTTCCATGGGCCCCTGCAGCCCACTGGCCTTCATGTGCCTGCAGGAAGGAATTCACCATAAAAATAAGAGCTAAAATGAAATTTGGTAGATAAGTATGAAGGGAATGTTTTTTATGAGGAAAAAAAAAAGAAGATAAGGCTAATTACATTTCTTTCACATTTTCCCAAAGGGCTTTTCACTTCATTCTGAGACAATCTCATTTTGCCAAGGAGATAATGCCCTTCTGACAGATAAAATCATAATTAGAACTTGGTTCACAGAGACAATAGGCAAGATTTAACTGAGATAAAAATTTGTTTCACACTGTGTTATATTCCTGTAGGAAAATTAGTCCTAATATAAAACTAGTCATACAAAGCACGTTATGTTATTATCAGCACATCTAAGTAACTAAAAAGCCATGTAAGTGATTTACTCCCTATCACTTTAGCTCAGTGTCTTTTTACATTGTGCACACCATTAGCAAGTTTAAAGTAAATAATCACACTGCATTTCCTTAGAAAACAGAAATATATTTGAAACCAAATCTAAAATGCTCAGTTTTGAGATGGAAATGGTAAATAATTCAGAAATAAAATTTAATGGGGCACCTGGGTGGCTCAGTGGGTTAAGCCTCTGCCTTTAGCTCGGGTCATGATCTCAGGGTCCTAGGATCAAGCCCCGCATCGGACTCTCTGCTTAGCAGGGATCCTGCTTCCCTTCCTCTCTTTCTGCCTACTTGTGATTTCTGTCAAATAAATAAATAATATCTTTTTTAAAAAAAGAAAAATTTAACATTTATTGTTCATTATTCATATATATACTGTTTCTTGGAACTGCTTCTCTCTTTTTCTTTCATTGATAGCAGTTTTTCAAGCTATTTAAGAATTCACCAAAGAACTTACAACTTTATTTTTTTTTTTAAGATTTTATTTATTTATTTAACAGAGAGAGATCACAAGCAGGCAGAGAGGCAGGCAGAGAGAAAGGAGGAAGCAGGCTCCCCGCTGAGCAGAGAGCCAGACGCGGGGCTCGATCCCAGGACCCTGGGATCATGACCTGAGCCGAAGGCAGCAGCTCAACCCACTGAGCCACCCAGGCGCCCCAGAACTTACAACTTTAACCCAAGTCCAACATACACATGATTATGCAGGTACCAAGTCACCTGCTACCATGAAATGATACAATAGTTTTTGCACATGGAAGTACATTTGACCTTTAGGTCCTGCCTCTGCAGAGGACGGATTTGGGCCCAGTTCACTGTAATCGTT
Organism: Mustela nigripes; assembly: GCF_022355385.1. Taxonomy (NCBI): domain Eukaryota; kingdom Metazoa; phylum Chordata; class Mammalia; order Carnivora; family Mustelidae; genus Mustela; species Mustela nigripes. Next base: position 21,782,016 of record NC_081566.1, read on the forward strand.
CCCTCCTATACAGCAGGATCTATGTTTATTCAAATACCAAAGAAGGAGGAGAATTGTAAGTGCCAATAAGCTGCCAGTTGACTTAAGACTTTAAAATAAGTCATCTTCAATTTTTGCTTGCCTACTCCAAAAAAAATTTGAAACCTTACACTTCATTCATACATTTTAGAACTGACTTCTAAAGTTTCTTATCATTTAAATTGTTGTACAGGGTGTGAATTCTGGCTTTGATGTCCATGTGCTTCAAATATATTCTCATCAATACTTTGGAGCTGTAGATAACCTAGTTAATGGGGAATGATCATTATATAATTTAAAAGTCTGCAGTCGCTGTTAAACCAACCAGCTTGACTGTCAGAAAAAGTCTAAGGTCATTTATCTGTTCAAGTAGAAGTGTTAGTAGGTGTTCCCATGACAACCAGCTTGCTTCCGAAATCTAATTTACAAGAGAGAGCCAAGACCATTGGTCCGCAGCCATGATGAAATAAGGCCTGCCACCATCAATACGAATAACCAGTTTCTCACCCTTCCTATGTGCCTTGAAGCATTTTACCCCTCCCTGAGTATCATAAAGAGACTAGGGATTAGTGGAAACCTTTCTTTTACAAAGCAGAAGGATATAAAATGGGAAAGGCGACAAGAGAACTCCAGGCCACAGGAAGTTCTCAGGAAGAGTGCTTTTAGGAAAGAGAACTTGTGGGAAATAAATTTCTGGATGTGAACGATTCCATGAAATATTTGTCTGCTCTCATATTACTGGAAAGCTTCCATGTGCCACCAGGGGAATGCAGGTACCGCAGTTGGAAATTATTACTCTAAAATATGGTTCTTAATGTTAGGATTTCAAAATCCCTTAAAAATGTTGTAGAACCCTATGGACCCACTTCCCAGAAATATCCATCAATTTCAGTGTTGTGCTCTCTGTCTCTCCATCTGTCCTTGTCCCTGTCTCTCTCTCTCTCTGTGTGTGTCGTGCGCGTGTGCACACGTACACACACACACTCTCTCATACATGCACACACAAAAAGATTTTCATTCACAAATCCCCTGGTACTCAAATACAGACCCTAAGTTAAAAATCATGGCTCAGGACCCACCTGGGTGGCTCTGTGGGTTAAAGCCTTTGCCTTCAGATCAGGTCATGATGTCAGGGTCCTGGGATTGAGCCCCACATCGGGCTCTCTGCTCAGCAGGGAGCCTGCTCCCCCCACCTCCTCTCTGCCTACTTGTGATCTCTGTCTGTTAAATAAATAAAAATTTTTTTTAAAAATCATGGCTCAAAAACATTCATTCTCAGAAAGCTAAGAAACCGTTTCCTTTAGTTCCATCTTGATGTTTCTTGATTATAGCGATTTAAGTGTGTTTTTATTTAACAACTTTGTATAGAAAACAACAAAATAAACAACATTTCATTTGCATGTTTCCCCACTATCCAAAGGGTAGCCAGCACCCTAGAGAGCACATCCCAACCCCATAACCCCTGAGGGTGGATTCGCCACAGTTCATGTTTGATTAAACTTGGATTATGGTTCTTCATTCATTTGATCCTGTGTTGTTTGTCCACTCCCACCCCCGAACCTCTCTCTCCACAAGAAATGACTGACTTGAATCTATAACTTGACTCCTTTAATTTCCATGATCTTACCTCCCACTCAACACTTTGAACTTAGAAAATACCAGGAAGGATCACTCACATTATAAAGAGGTTCTTCCCTTTACAGAAAGGCTCACAAGGGTCCTTTAAATTTTTAGCTTGTTTCTCGTGAATTTAAAGGATTGTTTGCTTTACAAAACTCCAATGCACTCTATTTTCCAAATATAAAAAACAGCAGAGTTCTCAATAGCTTCCCTTCTACTTTGATAGCTTTTATTTTTCGATTTCCCTTCACAAGTGTTAAAAATTATCCTCGGGCACCTGGGTGGCTCAGTGGGTTAAGCCGCTGCCTTCGGCTCAGGTCATGATCTCAGAGTCCTGGGATAGAGTCCCGCATCGGGCTCTCTGCTCAGCGGAGAGCCTGCTTCTCTCTCTCTCTCTCTGCCTGCCTCTCCATCTACTTGTGATTTCTCTCTGTCAAATAAATAAATAAAATCTTTAAAAAAAAAAAAATTATCCTCAAAGCTCTACGGGAACTAGCATACCAGGTATCAGGATCCCCATTTTGTGGTTGAAGAAGCTTAGTATGGTTACCAGATTCATCCATGGGGACTTGCCATTACAGTCAAGCATTCGCAACACCTGCTCTCACGGCCTGCTCTGACCCAAGTTGCTGACACTGCGTGTTCTTCGTGCTTTTGCTAGATGTTGATGAGTGTCTGGAGCAGAGTGTGCGCTGTGGACCAAATCGCATGTGCTTCAACATGAGAGGAAGCTACCAATGCATCGATACGCCCTGTCCACCCAACTACCAACGGGATCCTGTTTCAGGGTAAGTCCTGCCTTCTCTTCTCAGAAATACCTTTTGAAAAGCTTTCTCTCCTCAACCAACAAACCCTGTCTGTTGTCGCGTGTAGCTCACAGGACGTCAATAATACCAAGGGGTATGTGAAGTTACAGTGTGTTCCTTCTTCAATGAATGGGTATGAAATGAGTTCATCCTGCGGCAGCCGCTGTAGTCTAAACTATCACTGTTGGCTGCCAAGGTTTTCCCGGAGCGTCTCCCCAGTAGGTAGTCCGCCATGCCACATCTAGAATTCTGCCTCAGCGGTGAGCATTTTATGGGATGATAGAACCTCACCTCCTTTCAAATTTCCTAGTTTGTTTGTGTCAGAGTTTTAAGAGCTCTCAGGACTTAGAGCATTCCAAGAAGTACCTTGGCTGTAATTGTGATGACTCACCATGACTCCATGAGAGAATGGAGATGAGCAAGGATGAGTCAGCTGTCTGCCTGCTCATATATGGTCTTGCTTACATTCCCTGCTGTCTGAAACACTATCTTTTATGGGTTCTGAATAAAACTACTCTTCCATTTTCTCCCTCCTCTTACAGAAATATCATACTCTGTTCAGGTACCAAGCCAACAGGGTGCTTGAAAACAGAGATAATGGTCATCATGACTAGGACCTGCTAATAAAAAGTTGTTTCTGAAACCAGATGCTGGTGGGAGCTCACACTTTGTTTTTCCTCTCAGCAGTGACTACCAAGTTCGGTAACATGATCAAGTGTGGACTGCCCCAGATCCAGCAAAAACCTATTCATAATTGCTTTAGAGGGAAAAGAAAGGGAATAGGAAGGGGAGGGCAAAAATTTAAAAATATTGACTTAAGAAACACCTAAAAATACTATGACTGAAGAACCCATATCTGCAGAAAATGGTCCTTTGTGCATTTTAAAAAATTTTTTATTCTCCATTACCAGTGATTTCTGAAAGAGAATTTAAAAGTCATGCCTCAAAAGCAGCCAATGTGGGCTCTGAAAAAAGAAAACATAGTATTTTTAATATAAGATAATGTGGAAAACAAATACAAAAAGGAAGAGCTTTTTCCCCCCAGGAATCTTCATTGACTTTATATTACTTTTAGGAAAATAAACCAAATATCAATAAATTCTACTTCAGCTTTCAATTTTAGGACAGATGTTACAATTTAAGAATAGCTTGTATTCCTCTCTTTAAAAACTACTTGTTTTCAGTCTATGTACAGATCCTTTTATTTCCAAAACTAACTTTTCATTTTAGAGTAACCATTGTGGTACTCATACTTACTTCAGTGGGTCAAACACTTCTGATTTTACTGAAGTTGAGAGAAAGAGATGGGACTCTAGACCAGCATGCTCTCGTAAGCATCTGGCATCTGGTTTGAGTTAGTGGCATAGCACGTGGTGTGGGCCTTTTGCTCTCGCCATCAGACTGCCTGCTGCCTTTAATGCCTAAGAGTTGTCACGGATCGTGGTCACCTGCCGCATGCCCTCTCCTGCTTCCAAGCCAGATAACAATATGTGCTCTGTGTGTTTTTTCGTCCTTAGGTTCTGCCTTAAGAACTGTCCACCCAATGATCTGGAATGTGCCTTGAGCCCATATGCCTTGGAATACAAACTCATCTCCCTCCCTTTTGGAATAGCTGCCAATCAAGATTTAATCCGGCTGGTAGCATACACGCAGGACGGAGTGATGCATCCCAGGACAACTTTCCTCATGGTAGATGAGGAACAGACTGCTCCTTTTGCCTTAAGGGATGAAAACCTGAAAGGAGTGGTGTATACAACACGACCATTGCGAGAACCAGAGACCTACCGCATGAGGGTTCGAGCCTCATCCTACAGTGCCAACGGGACCATTGAGTATCAGACCACATTCATAGTTTATATAGCTGTGTCTGCCTATCCCTACTAAGAAGCTCTCCAGAGCCTAATTTGCATATTTAAACTACATTAATCATGAGCATCCTGTCCCCTTCCAGGTTACCAGCTCCTGAACAGTTGCAATCTTGGCAACTGGAAAATGGTGCTATGCTCTGTTTTGTGTGCCTTCCTTGGTACTGCTGAGGTATTTTCATGATCCCACCATGGCCATATATTTTGGTAAGGTCTAGGGAAGTCCCTTATTATTTTTCTCTATTTATTACACTGGAGCAGTTACTTTCCAAAGATTATTCCAAAGATTATTCAGAACATCTCACAGGAGAACCCATCAGTGATGTTATAGAATAGCATAGTAGCTAACTAAGATCATTTTCCTTAAAAAACAAAAACAAACCTCACTCAAAGCCAAGTGAATTTTTGAGCATTTGGCCATTTTTAGAATAATAAAACTGCTTGCTATGTGTTTTGATCAAAACTTATTAAATAACTTATAAAGATGCTTTTTTAAAAAGTATTGATACTCTATAGTGGGACTTCTGCACCTATTTTCACCTTAAGGGAAAAAAGAAACACTACTCATTTTAGAAATATAGTATGGCTTCTAGAATGTTTCTTTGATACCAAATAGTGTTCACATGGACTGAGCATCCAAAATAAGGATATTTCAATGATTTTGTGAAATGAGATGAACCACTTATAATAATAGAAAAAAAAATATTGCTTTGTCCTCAGATGATTGTTCATGGCAAGGATCTTTGATATAACCTTCTTTCCCATTGGCTCCATAACTTTTACATTCCAGCGTTTTATTTTCCTGTCAAGTGGAAACAACTTTTACAAATACCAATGAGACAGTTTTCTTTGTTTTTCTTAAAAATCTTCTATGTTCAAATTAGCATAAATGTTGAACGTCAATACACTGTACGTGGTGGTAACAGACTCTGGAAGCAATTGCCAAGATGTATTCTATTTTTATGAAATGTATATATATTACTTTGGTGTATTTTCTATATAATACCTTGATGGACTCTTTTATAAAAATTATTTTATAAAACAAAAAACAATGTTACAGTCAAACCAGCCTGAATAAAATTTTCACATCCCTTTTCTTAACCTTTTTGAAAACTTAAAATTTGTTTCCTTATAGCTATCCTAGGTGTGAAGATAGTCACATATACACACCTATCTGTGTCTACCATACGTAGCCTGACTGAAACAGACTTTAAATGGATCCTCTGAAGTGGGTCTGAGTTAACTTTAATTGGTTCTGTGATACAGTCACAATTAATGGAATTAATAACCTGTCTCAAGTGGTAAAGTGAACTCTGACTGTTTATGGGATACAGTGCCAAAATAGTACTTAAATTCCCACCAGTAGTGGTTGCTTGCTTGTAAGTACACTGGAGAACATGGAGAAAGAAAATAATGAGTTGAGGGCTTTAAATTCTCAACTGAAGTTCTGCCAAAAGGATATGAAGTTGAATGATGATCTGAGGGAAACCCTTATTTCTTAGAACTGCAGCACCAAGTTTTCTGAAAACCAAACCAAAGGTCTAACTCTGACAGTGACTGGATTACAATACAAATTTAGTTCCTAATCTCACAGGTTCTCTTGTGTTAAAGTTAGAGCACTGATTGAAAAGGAAATATGATGGGGCACCTGGGGTGTTCAGTCAATTAAGCGTCTGCCTTCAGCCCCGGTCATGATCCCGGGATCCTGGGATTGAGTCCTGCTCAGCAGGAATCTGCTTCTCCCTTCTCCTTCTCCCTGTTTGTGATCTCTCTGTCTCTGTCTCTCTGTGTCAAATAAATAAAATGTTTTTTTTTAAAGAAAAAATAGAAATAAAATGAAGTATGACCCCACAATTTGGGATAGAGACATAGGGAGCAGATTTTGGTGAAGCTGGAAACCTTCAGCTCCAAATCTGATATGTCTTCTCTGCCAACAGAAACAGCCCTTCCTCTTTGTCTGAGGAAGTTAGTCTTGTCTGAACAAACTGTAATGGCCTTTTCTGAAATCGTCGCAAAAGACTCTGAGCCTTTTCAGGACCAGCCCTTCTCACTTTTCGTTTCTTCTAGAACCATGACCAGATTTACATCTTTAGATTTCAATAACAAAACAAAACCCAAAAAATGAAGATTGTATTTTTTTATAATTCATATTTACTATAGTTTTTAAAATAGCCATCTACAACAAAATTTTTTAAATCTAGTCCTTTACCACAGTAGTTTGAGAAGCACTGTAGGATGCCAAGAACAAAAATTACAACCTACTGTTTCACAGAGAAGAATGCAATTAAATAACCTGCCGCAGAAGCAATCACTGGGGGGGGGGGGGGAATGGAGAGCTAGGATTTGGACCCAGGTCTACTAATTACAAAGCCATATTTTCAATAAGGAAACCCCTCTCAGCTTCTTCAGAAACATTTACTTACATCCAAGCATTATGTTTGCAGCGTGAACATGAACTGAAACTGCCCTGGTTGCAGCTTTGACAAAAATATCTTCACATCTACCACGGAACTGGGACCTCATCTCTGGACATGCAGCTGTAGTGATCACTCATCCTCGAAAATCATCAATGGGAATTCAATTATTAGCATTCCAGGGTTCTGATTTGACATTGAAGTGGACCAGTGGACCTCCCACCATGAACCCGAAAGAATGAGATTTGAAGCCACTTTAAGAATTAAAGCCTGGAGACTGAGGTTTTAAAATCATGATTAGGTCAACTAAAATAAAAAAGACTGGAAGTTTAACTGGTTGTTTATCTGAAAGTTCTCAAGAACTGAAATATTTTTGTTCTCACAATGTACAATATACTGATGGATTGGCTAAATTTATATAAAAAAGGCCCAAGGTTTATAGTTAAATTCAAAGCTGGCCATAGAAATCATTCATATATTTATTTATTCTTTCAAAAATGTCTATGTTGCTGGGGCACCTGGGTGGCTCAGTCGGTTAAGCATCTGCCTTCGGCTCAAGTCATGATCCCAGGGACCTAGGACAGAGCCCCACTTCAGGACTGCCCAGAAGGGAGTCAGCTTCTCCCTCTCCCACTCCCCTCGCTTGTGTTCCTTCTCTCACTATCTCTCTCTGTCAAATAAATAAATAAAATTCTGAAAAAAAAAGTATATGTCCAATGCTTACTGTATACTGGGCTTACTGATAAACGTGAGGAATACAAAAAATTCAAAGATACACATAGCCTAGTGAGAATTTATATGTAAAAATGAACTATAATTCAATATGGTAATTATAATGACAGTCTGGCCCTAGACAACCAGCCATTAGTTTTCTGTCCCTATAGATTTGCCTTTTCTAGATCATTCATATAAGTGAAATTATATAATATGTGGTCCTTTACATTTGACTCTATTTAGCATAAAGTTCTTGAGGTTCATCCATATTACCAGGATTTCATTCCTCCTTATTGCTGAATAGTATCCCATTGTGTGAGTGCACGACTTACTTACCTGTTCCTCAGTTTCCAGTTTGGGACTATTATGAGTCATAATGCTGTGAGAATTTACACGTACACCTTTGTGTGAACATAGATTTGCATTTCCCTTGCATAGAGACCTTGAATTCCCAAGAACCTAGTAATTTTATGCATAGGGGTCTACTCAAGAGAGTAGATTTAGATGTAAATTTATATTTATACTTATATTTATATTATAAATTTATATTTAAATTTGAAAGAAATTGTCAAACTATTTTTCAAAGTGACTGTACCATTTATATACTCACTAGTGATACATGAGGATTCTAGTTTCTTCATCTCCTCACCAGCACACATTATTATCTATTCTAGTGAGCATTCTAATCTTCATTTCCCTACTGACTGATGTTGTTGAGCATTTTTTTTCTTCTTGAGCTCATTGGCTACTTGGATATCTTTTTTGGCAAGATAGCTAATGGGTTATTTGCCTTCTTAATGTGAGGTAAGAGTTTTTTATATGTTCTAGATATAAGTTCTTTGTCATTCCCAGTCTATGGCTTATCTTTTCACTTTCTTAATAGTTTCTTTTGAAATGCAAAAATTTTATTTCCATTAAATCCAATTTATTGATTTTTTTAATGGATTATGCATTGGGTTTTTTTTGCATTTTTTACAAGATTTTATTTACTTATTTGACAGAGATCACAAGTAGGCAGAGAGGCAGGTAGGGGGAGCAGGCTCCCTGCTGAGCAGAGATCCTGATTCAGAGCTTGATCCCAGGACTCCAGGATCACAACCAGAGCTGAAGGCAGAGGCTTTAACCCTCTGGGCCACCCAGGTGCCCCATGCTTTTGGTTTTGTAGCTAAGAAGTCTTTGTCTACCTTAAGGTCACAAAGATTTTTCTCCTATATTCTTCTAAAAGCTTTAGAGTTTTAGCTCTTCTATTGGTTTAATTAATTTAGCTCTTCTATGCATTGGTTTAATTTTTGTATATGATAAGAGATAAAGATCTAAATTCATTGTGTTGCCTATGGATATCAAGTTGTCCTAGCACCATTTTTGAAAAAGCTAGCCTCATTGAATTGTCTTGACATCATTGTCAAGAATCAGCTGATTAAAAAGTCATCACTGTAGCTTTATAGGAAGTTTTGTGAACTAGGAATGGAAGTCCTCTATTTTTTTTTTCCTTTTCAAGATTATTTTGACTATGTTGGGTTTCTTATATTTCCACATAAATTTCAGGATCCACCTGTAAATTTCTGCAAAAAGAGCCTTGAGATTTTGATAGAGTTTATACTCGAATCTGTAGATCAAGTTGGGGGGATAAAAATTATTCCTGAACCATAGACAAATGGTTGCAAACATAGATTCTGGAGTCAGATGAACAGCCAGTTTCATTTCCTATGGCATAATCTTGGGCAATTGAATCTCTAAACCTCAGTTTCCCTATCTTTAAAATGGGGCATTAGCTATACCTGCTTCTACTTCTTCAGAATCAAAAGATATATTTTCTCTGGAGTCTTTAGGACAGTGCTTCTTATTAGCTGTTGTTACCATACTGTCATTTCTTGTTCTGCCAGGAACTATATAGGCACTAGAGATAAAGTTACAAGTTGAAGAATTCTCTCAAAGAGTGGGATTGCCCTGAATTCTGTGTTTTTGTTGCTTTGGGTAGGTGGGGGATAAGAAGATAGCTTTGGTGCTGGTGGGGGACAGGGAAGATAAAACTTACTAGGAAAACATGTGCAAGGGATAAAATATTAGCTCCACCAGCAGCCTTTAAAAAAAGAAAAAATGACTTTACATTCATTCAGCCAACACAAACCCCTGCTCACTATGCACCACAAAAAAATTGCTAAAGGAAGCCTTATTCTTTTATCTTCCTCTCCTGTTTGAGCCCTGGTTTTCTCTTCTAAGCTTATGTCCATTTTGATTTCACAGACTAATGTGCCCATAGAGGGTGTGTGTGTGTGTGTGTGTATGTGTGTGCATGTGTGTATTTATATATGTCTCAGGGCGACAAGTATCGCCCAGGGCGACAAGAACTCAAGCCCAGAGAGAAACCCTGTGTTTAAGCTACCCTAAGAATGTTCCTAATGACAATAATGCACTTTGACCCAATGGGACAAACAGAAAGTCTTTAGTTGTTACATGATTTTTCTGGCACTAAGAGGCTATCCCTGCGCCCTGAGCCACATTGTTGTCGTCCTACTGGTTTTCAGGTTCCCAGCATGTCTGATTCTCAGGCTCGTAATCCACATCGTCCTGATGTTTCCAGTTTCCTCCACCTCTGAGTCAGACAGCGGGATAGAGACAAGCTCTGCGAGCTCTGGCCCGGACTCCCAAATAAAGTAGTTCCATGTGTGGAGGCAGCGCCTGACATGTCCCGTTGGCCACAGGTGGTTCCAACTCCATAGGGAGACTGAAAGAATGTACCAACAGACTTGCCCAGGTATCTAAAACACATTTTCAAAATGTCAAGTGACCCTTGATGACCGGTCTGCTGATTAACTGCAGTGTCCCAGGGGTCCTCGAAGGGGACAAGCTGAGGCCAAGTTTTCGGTATGTAATCACGTCTCTCTGCACTGAGTCAGAAAGCTCACCGCCAAGCTGGAGCAGCAGTAGAACATGCAACTGGTCAGAGAGGTTGTAATTTCCCCATCCTCGTTCTCTGCCAAGATTCTGTTTCAAATTCACTTTTTCAGAGGAACAGCCTGGGAATTTGGAAGTTCTTCACAGTGGTTTCTGGATGAGCTCTTCCCTCCCCATTTGCACCACCTCAACCCTCAAGCCGGCCATGACGCACCTCAGCGGCATCGGCGTCTCCCATCCTTGTCCATTCTCCCTCATTTCACGTCACCTGCACTCGTAGCCGCATCATGGTCTATCAGGATTTGTCTCTCCCTGTCTTGCGACCTGCAGTAAGATTCGCAGGTGATTAGGGAGGATATTAAGCCAGCAACCCAGACCCTCAACCAACCGTCTGCACCCAGTCACAATTGGTTTGCGCCGATGGATAAGCAGAGTTATGACAACAACACGGGCCGGTCTGGAGCTGGGACACCTTCATCCTGCACTATGAGTCAGGCCAAGGACGTCACCAAAATCAGGCGAAGGGACATTTTTGGCTTCTTTTTCCTGGGACTTCCATAGTGGCATAAGAGATGGATTATAGAATTCAGGAGAAATTGTGGAACTTGAGGGAGGAAGCTTAAAGAAGGAGAGTACGCTGAATAGAACCTCCAGCTTTTAACCCTTCCGTTCTTTCCACTAAAGGCTTCCCTCCTTAGCACCAGCAGGAGGTTCAGAATAATCACTGCCAGTAAGACTGCTGCTTGCTATCAGACAAAAGAACTGTCTTTACAATGGACATGGGGCGGGTATGTGCTGGGTGAGCCCTGTGGATTGTATAAGACTAATGAATCACAGACCTGTACCCCTGAAGCAAATAACACACGATCTGTTAATAATAATAAAAAAGAATTGTCTTTACAATAAAGAACTCCCACAATGACAAATGAGAAACTGTACATGAAACAACTTTAATAAACAGTCTGTTAAAAAAATGAAAATCGAAATTTAGATGAACACTTATATCTCTTAACGTCTCTTGGTCAGCTTCTCCACAAACTTACTAATTATTTATGTACTTTATACTTATTAAAGTATACCTTTTTTAATGTTAAAAAATTAACATCTTCACGTCTTCACATGGTCCTCGTTCTGTGCACACAAGGCCCTGCTGTCTCTTTGTGAGTTCAAATTCCTCTTCTTATAAGAGTATGAATCAGATTGCATGAAGGCCTGTCCTAATGACCTCATTTCAACTTCAACATATTTTTTTTCTTAAGATTTTACGTATTTTTTTTTTGTAGTACTCATTTATTTTTTTATTTTATTTTTTTTTAATTTTTTATTTTTTATAAACATATATTTTTATCCCCTGGGGTACAGGTCTGTGAATCACCAGGCTTACACACTTCACAGCACTCACCAAATCACATACCCTCCCCAATGTCCATAATCCCACCCCCTTCTCCCAAACCCCCTCCCCCCGGCAACCTCAGTTTGTTTTGTGAGATCAAGAGTCACTTATGGTTTGTCTCCCTCCCAATCCCATCTTGTTTCATTTATTCTTCTTCTACCCACTTAAGCCTCCATGTTGTATCACCACTTCCTCATATCAGGGAGATCATATGATAGTTGTCTTTCTCTGCTTGACTTATTTTGCTAAGCATGATACGCTCTAGTTCCATCCATGTTGTCGCAAATGGCAAGATTTCATTTCTTTTGATGGCTGCATAGTATTCCATTGTGTATATATACCACATCTTCTTGATCCATTCATCTGTTGATGGACATCTAGGTTCTTTCCATAGTTTGGCTATTGTGGACATTGCTGCTATAAACATTCGGGTGCATGTGTCCCTTTGGATCACTACATTTGTATCTTTAGGGTAAATACCCAATAGTGCAATTGCTGGGTCATAGGGCAGTTCTATTTTCAACATTTTGAGGAACCTCCATGCTGTTTTCCAGAGTGGCTGCACCAGCTTGCATTCCCACCAACAGTGTAGGAGGGTTCCCCTTTCTCCGCATCCTCGCCAGCATCTGTCATTTCCTGACTTGTTGATTTTAGCCATTCTGACTGGTGTGAGGTGATATCTCATTGTGGTTTTGATTTGTATTTCCCTGATGCCGAGTGATATGGAGCACTTTTTCATGTGTCTGTTAGCCATCTGGATGTCTTCTTTGCAGAAATGTCTGTTCATGTCTTCTGCCCATTTCTTGATTGGATTATTTGTTCTTTGGGTGTTGAGTTTGCTAAGTTCTTTATAGATTCTGGACACTAGTCCTTTATCTGATATGTCGTTTGCAAATATCTTCTCCCATTCTGTCAGTTGTCTTTTGATTTTGTTAACTGTTTCCTTTGCTGTGCAAAAGCTTTTGATCTTGATGAAATCCCAATAGTTCATTTTTGCCCTTGCTTCCCTTGCCTTTTGCGTTGTTCCTAGGAAGATGTTGCTGCGGCAGAGGTCGAAGAGGTTGCTGCCCGTGTTCTCCTCAAGGATTTTGATGGATTCCTTTCGTACATTGAGGTCCTTCATCCATTTTGAGTCTATTTTTGTGTGTGGTGTAAGGAAATGGTCCAATTTCATTTTTCTGCATGTGGCTGTCCAATTTTCCCAGCACCATTTATTGAAGAGGCTGTCTTTTTTCCATTGGACATTCTTTCCTGCTTTGTCGAAGATTAGTTGACCATAGATTTGAGGGTCTATTTCTGGGCTCTCTATTCTGTTCCATTGATCTATGTGTCTGTTTTTGTGCCAGTACCATGCTGTCTTGATGATGACAGCTTTGTAATAGAGCTTGAAGTCCGGAATTGTGATGCCACCAACGTTGGCTTTCTTTTTCAATATCCCTTTGGCTATTCGAGGTCTTTTCTGGTTCCATATAAATTTTAGAATTATTTGTTCCATTTCTTTGAAAAAGATGGATGGTACTTTGATAGGAATTGCATTAAATGTGTAGATTGCTTTAGGTAGCATAGACATTTTCACAATATTTATTCTTCCAATCCAGGAGCATGGAACATTTTTCCATTTCTTTGTGTCTTCCTCAATTTCTTTCATGAGTACTTTATAGTTTTCTGAGTATAGATTCTGTGCCTCTTTGGTTAGGTTTATTCCTAGGTATCTTATGGTTTTGGATGCAATTGTAAATGGGATTGACTCCTTAATATCTCTTTCTTCTGTCTTGCTGTTGGTGTAGAGAAATGCAACTGATTTCTGTGCATTGATTTTATATCCTGACACTTTACTGAATTCCTGTATAAGTTCTAGCAGTTTTGGAGTGGAGTCTTTTGGGTTTTCCACATATAGTATCATATCATCTGCGAAGAGTGATAATTTGACTTCTTCTTTGCCGATTTGGATGCCTTTAATTTCCTTTTGTTGTCTGATTGCTGAGGCTAGGACCTCTAGTACGATGTTGAATAGCAGTGGTGATAATGGACATCCCTGCCGTGTTCCTGACCTTAGCGGAAAAGCTTTCAGTTTTTCTCCATTGAGAATGATATTTGCGGTGGGTTTTTCATAGATGGCTTTGATGATATTGAGGTATGTGCCCTCTATCCCTACACTTTGAAGAGTTTTGATCAGGAAGGGATGCTGTACTTTGTCAAATGCTTTTTCAGCATCTATTGAGAGTATCATATGGTTCTTGTTCTTTCTTTTATTGATGTGTTGTATCACATTGACTGTTTTGCGGATGTTGAACCAACCTTGCAGCCCTGGAATAAATCCCACTTGGTCGTGGTGAATAATCTTTTTAATGTACTGTTGAATCCTATTGGCTAGTATTTTGTTGAGTATTTTCGCATCTGTGTTCATCAAAGATATCGGTCTATAGCTCTCTTTTTTGGTGGGATCCTTGTCTGGTTTTGGGATCAAGGTGATGCTGGCCTCATAAAATGAGTTTGGAAGTTTTCCTTCCATTTCTATTTTTTGGAACAGTTTCAGGAGAATAGGAATTAGTTCTTCTTTAAATGTTTGGTAGAATTCCCCTGGGAAGCCGTCTGGCCCTGGGCTTTTGTTTGTTTGGAGATTTTTAATGACTGTTTCAATCTCCTTACTGGTTATGGGTCTGTTCAGGCTTTCTATTTCTTCCTGGTTCAGTTGTGGTAGTTTATATGTTTCTAGGAATGCATCCATTTCTTCCAGATTGTCAAATTTGTTGCCGTAGAGTTGCTCATAGTATGTTCTTATAATAGTTTGTATTTCTTTGGTGTTAGTTGTGATCTCTCCTCTTTCATTCATGATTTTATTTATTTGGGTCCTTTCTCTTTTCTTTTTGATAAGTCGGGCCAGGGGTTTATCAATTTTATTAATTCTTTCAAAGAACCAGCTCCTAGTTTCGTTGATTTGTTCTATTGTTTTTTTTGGTTTCTATTTCATTGATTTCTGCTCTGATCTTTATGATTTCTCTTCTCCTGCTGGGCTTAGGGTTTCTTTCTTGTTCTTTCTCCAGCTCCTTTAGGTGTAGGGTTAGGTTGTGTACCTGAGACCTTTCTTGTTTCTTGAGAAAGGCTTGTACCGCTATATATTTTCCTCTCAGGACTGCCTTTGTTGTGTCCCACAGATTTTGAACCGTTGTATTTTCATTATCATTTGTTTCCATGATTTTTTTCAATTCTTCTTTAATTTCCCGGTTGACCCATTCATTCTTTAGAAGGATACTGTTTAGTCTCCATGTATTTGGGTTCTTTCCAAACTTCCTTTTGTGGTTGAGTTCTAGCTTTAGAGCATTGTGGTCTGAAAATATGCAGGGAATGATTCCAATCTTTTGATACCGGTTGAGTCCTGATTTAGGACCGAGGATGTGATCTATTCTGGAGAATGTTCCATGTGCACTAGAGAAGAATGTGTATTCTGTTGCTTTGGGATGAAATATTCTGAATATATCTGTGATGTCCATCTGGTCCAGTGTGTCATTTAAGGCCTTTATTTCCTTGCTGATCTTTTGCTTGGATGACCTGTCCATTTCAGTGAGGGGAGTATTAAAGTCCCCTACTATTATTTTATTTTTGTTGATGTGTTTCTTTGATTTTGTTATTAATTGGTTTATATAGTTGGCTGCTCCCATATTGGGGGCATAGATATTTAAAATTGTTAAATCTTCTTGTTGGACAGACCCTTTGAGTATGATATAGTGTCCTTCCACATCTCTTATTATAGTCTTTGGCTTAAAATCTAATTGATCTGATATAAGGATTGCCACTCCTGCTTTCTTCTGATGTCCATTAGCATGGTAAATTCTTTTCCACCCCCTCACTTTAAATCTGGAGGTGTCTTCGGGCTTAAAATGTGTTTCTTGGAGGCAACATATAGATGGGTTTTGTTTTTTTATCCATTCTGATACCCTGTGTCTTTTGACAGGGGCATTTAGCCCATTCACATTCAGGGTAACTATTGAGAGATATGAATTTAGTGCCATTGTATTTTAAGGTGACTGTTACTGTATATGGTCTCTGTTCCTTTCTGATCTACCACTTGTAGGCTCTCTCTTTGCTTAGAGGACCCCTTTCAATATTTCCTGTAGAGCTGGTTTGGTATTTGCAAATTCTTTCAGTTGTTGTTTGTCCTGGAAGCTTTTAATCTCTCCTTCTATTTTCAATGATAGCCTAGCTGGATATAGTATTCTTGGCTGCATGTTTTTCTCGTTTAGTGCTCTGAAAATATCATGCCAGCTCTTTCTGGCCTGCCAGGTCTCTGTGGATAAGTCAGCTGCCAATCTAATATTTTTACCATTGTATGTTACAGACTTCTTTTCCCGGGCTGCTTTCAGGATTTTCTCTTTGTCATTGAGACTTGTAAATTTTACTATTAGGTGACGGGGTGTGGGCCTATTCTTATTGATTTTGAGGGGCATTCTCTGAACCTCCTGAATTTTGATGCTTGTTCCCTTTGCCATATTGGGGAAATTCTCCCCAATAATTCTCTCCAGTATACCTTCTGCTCCCCTCTCACTTTCTTCTTCTTCTGGAATCCCAATTATTCTAATGTTGTTTCATCTTATGGTGTCACTTATCTCTCGAATTCTCCCCTCGTGGTCCAGTATCTGTTTGTCCCTCTTTTGCTCAGCTTCTTTATTCTCTGTCATTTGGTCTTCTATATCACTAATTCTTTCTTCTGCCTCATTTATCCTAGCAGTTAGAGCCTCCATTTTTGATTGCACCTCATTAATAGCTTTTTTGATTTCACCTTGGTTAGATTTTAGTTCTTTTATTTCTCCAGAAAGGGCTTTTATATCTCTCGAGAGGGTTTCTCTAATATCTTCCATGCCTTTTTCGAGCCCGGCTAGAACCTTGAGAATTGTCATTCTGAACTCTAGATCTGACATATTACCGATGTCTGTATTGATTAGGTCCCTAGCCTTCGGTACTGCCTCTTGTTCTTTTTTTTGTGTTGAATTTTTACGTCTTGTCATTTTGTCCAGATAAGAGTAAATGAAGTGGCAAGTAAAATACTAAAAGGGTGGCAACAACCCCAGGAAAATATGCTTTCAGAAAATGGTTGTTTTTCTGTTTCCAGAATTGCTGTTCTTCTTCTCTTCGATCTGCCGATGGATTTTCAGGTGTTTGCAATCTTTAGATAAGCTATCTAGCTGATCTCCGGCTAGCTGAAGCAGTCTCAGCTTGCTACTTCTCCGCCATCTTGACTCGATTCTCCAAGATTTTACGTATTTATTTGACAGAGAGAGATCACAAGTAGGCAGAGAGGCAGGCAGAGAGAGAGGGGGAAGCAGGCTCCCTGCCGAGCAGAGAGCCCAATGTGGGGTTCGATCCCAGGACCCTGAGATCATGACCTGAGCCGAAGGCAGAGGTTTTAACCCACTGAGCCACTCAGGTACCCCTAAACTTCAACACATTTTTTAAGGCCATCTCTCCAAAGAGTCATATTCTTTTTTTTTTTTTTTTAAGATTTTATTTATTTATTTGGCAGAGAGAGCCATCACAAGTAGGCAAAGAGGCATGCAGAGAGAGGGGAAAGCAGGCTCCCTGCTGAGCAGAGAGCCCGATGCAGGGCTCGATCCCAGGACCCTGAGATCATGACCTGAGCCGAAGGCAGAGGCTTAACCCTCCAAGCCACCTGGGTGCACCCAAACAGTCATATTCTGAAGTATGAGGGGCTGGCGCTTCACTAGATGAGCTGTGGGAGGGGACACAGTTCATAATAATGGGATCTGGTAATTATCTGTTTACATGATTCTTCCTCTAAGTCTCTACCCATGCATTTGTTAATAAACTACCCTCTGCACTTAGCACAGTGCTTGGCATACAATGGGAATGAATGAATGTTTATGGGTGAATATACATTTGCCTAACATAGTTGTGGTTAGTGGGGAGAGTGGGGAGAGTTTTAGGGATGTGCTTAGCTTTAAGGGGAAGGAAAAAGCCTTCTGTGTTGAGTATGAACTTCAAGGCCCTTGAAAGTTTCTCAGAAGTTCGTCTTGATGGCATCTTTGCCTCCAGAAGAAAGACCTCTGAAGTTATGGCTAACGAGATTTAAAACTGCCAATTTCTGCCGTGCTGTGTTATCTTCAGAGAAAACTCAGGTTCACCTGCTTGTGGCCTGGGGCATGAAAACTGTTAAAAGAGTTAAGAGTTCAGTGGAACACAGGCAAAATCTTGGCAATACAGGAGAAAACCAAATGAAAAATGTAGTGAGAGGCCGAGAAGGGTGGGTACTAAACAGATCAGCTGTTTTAATGTCAAGGAGACAAAAGGAGATTAAAGAAATCGGGGGCAATACATAGAAACATCTGGACGGCAAATGAAAAATTCAGTCCATTTTCCCAGATGTTTGGTCCACACATTCCCCAGTATCTGAAAGCATTCAGAAGAGCGGCTCAATGCTTCATCTTCCTCCTGGATTTCTCTCCTGTGTTCAGGCAGTCAAGCTCATACTCTTGACTCCCAGTATATTCAGGGCCTAAAACACAGCGACTTACTAGCGCCAAATGATTACAGCTGGACAAGATTTTGTGTGTATCCTCTGGCATTCCAGCTTGTGGATAGTAGTACTACACACAGTAGTCCAAGATGGGCAGTGAGACGGACAGGCCCATCTGGGCACTGCGTCCCTCTGACTACTTCCCACCACGTGTGAGGCAGAGGTCGCGTTCCGCCATAATGCACTCCAGAAGGCATCCTCCTTTGATAGACAAACACGGTAGAAAGAATGTGTAATATGCCCAAGGAAGGAAACAGCTTTTGAGACTCACTGTCCCGAATCAGCATATGAAAAGAGGTTCTGCGGGCCGGTGGGGAAAGAGGGGATGGTTCACAGGCGCGGTTTTCCTCTGGTCTTCCTTTGAAAACTGAACTTTTTCATGGGGTATCTTTGAGGGTTATTAGCTTGGGAATTTAAGGGGCATTCTCTGAGTGACTTGAATATAGGAGAGAGTGAAAAGAGACAAAGTCTGCTCACTCTTGGGTGACAGTATTAAGTACCTATAAACAGGACTGCGGTGGCTCATCTCAGTGTAGACTCCTTTCCCATGTTGCAGCACCACAGGGTAAGTCGTGTGGTAAGGAAAGCACAAGGTACAATTAGGGCACAGGTAGGGGGGGAAGAAGGAATGTCACCGCGAAACTAAAAATCTGAACCACAAAAATATGAGTTACCCCTTATTGAGCCAGACACAGCTCTACACACTTTAAGTGTCATTATCTAAATTTGTTAATGAATATTTCAATAATCCCCTGAGGGAGACTCCGTAGTTTACCACTAGCTTATAGTGAAGAGACAGAGGCCTATAAAATAAGGTCAACTGCCCAAACCTAATGAAGTTATTAAGTGGCAGTGCCAGGATGGAAAACCAGGTCATCTTTGGTTTCTCTGTGCTTCGCTGTGCAAGGAATGACCAAGAGTTCCCCAGGCAGCAAGGAAGGAGAAGGACAGGGACAAAGACCATTGTCATGTGGTTTTGCAGAAGACCGAGGTGAGTTAGTAGTTCAGGGCGGCCAAGTGGCTGCAGAAACAAGCAGATGCCAAGGTATGAAAGGTCCCATAAATCCTTTTAAGGAGTTTCGGCTTCTTGCCCAGAGTAATGGGAAACAGAATTTGTTTTGAGAGACCCAAAAGGGCTAGGCTTCATGAGAGCAACCCTGCGATGTTGGTCCTCATCCCAAACGGAGGAATGTTCTAGGAGATCCAGGAATGGATTGTTTTGTACTTTGCTAACGTTCGTTTATCTTTTATACAACAAAATGACTG
The DNA here is from genome assembly GCF_022355385.1 of Mustela nigripes. Classification (NCBI taxonomy): domain Eukaryota; kingdom Metazoa; phylum Chordata; class Mammalia; order Carnivora; family Mustelidae; genus Mustela; species Mustela nigripes. The sequence continues at coordinate 21,801,536 of NC_081566.1, forward strand.
TAGGCTCTTATTGTAGGTGGTGAAGTCCAATGAGTTTTAGTCTCATCTGTCTCAAATAAGAAGGTACCAGACACTTTGGCAAAGAGTCCAGGAATTTAGAGGTAGAATTCCTGGCCCCAGCAAACCAGGACTATCTGTCTCAGAAATGTGACTACCTCAAATATCGGAAGTTGCCAAATGTTGCTTCTCCTGCAAAGCCAGAATTTCCATTAAAAGGCAAAGAGCGCCCTTACTGCGGCTGCTATATGGTGTGTTTTTTCCTCGTGTTAATTTTCATTTCTGGGCTGAGGACGAAATGGCCAACAATGACAGAAGAGTTGCAGAAAGAAACAGAGCACCAAGTAACATTTGGAAAGCCATTACAATAGGTGGCAAAATTCCTAACTACTTGTTATCAAGCAAGAGTAAATACAGGCAAGAATGAAATTTACTAAATTGACGTCATCGAGCCGTCTTTTTTGCAATTTCGTATTTCCCTTTGAAAGGAACCCCACAATCCAAATTATCTGATTGCACTCTAGGAAAATGTTCCTTAAGAAGAGAAATACGTATTTATATGTTACATATAAAGGAAATATGTACATATATAGAGACACACACAAAGAGAAAAAGAACACTTGTGCTTTTTCCCATGTAGCAGCAAAAACTAGCTTTCATTCAAAGCAGATGAGAATGAATAAGAAGTAATGTCCCTATCCATCCTCTCAGCTTCCTGTCTTCAGAGTATTATCGCACAGACTAAAGGTTAAAAAAAAGAAATGGAGACACTTTAATCTTTCTCATACCTCAGGAGCCTCGTTCCCATAAACTGATTTTTCAGTACCAGTTGCTACATCTGGATTCTGAACAAATGAAACTGAGCTCTCTTCCCCTCCAGTTAAAACAGACACATGCATCTGTCCTCAATTGACACACACCCAGCTAAAATGTTGCAGCATTGGCTGGCCTTTTGTCATTGCTCTCTTGAGAGTACAGTAACTATCATCTGGCTCTGTTGGATCAAAGAAGGACATGCATTTGATGTAGGGCTGTTCCTTTACAGCAGAACACTTCGACATGATTACCTCTTTGGCAACATGGTATAGAGATGAAAAATAGGCATCCTTTGATATGCAACAGAAACAATGACCAGACCTACAGACTGAACTTGACTGTTGGCCTGCTAGTCTCTTTCAAACTGTAGCTTCCAGAGTTCCTCCATTCTTCAGAGTTTGCTTCAGATGTCGGGTTGGAGGAAATCTTGAAGTGTGAGCCAAATTCAGGGAGGGAGAGATTATTGATATGTCTGTTCCAATAGAGAATGGAAGATGCACCACAGTTTATCTGGAGACCCCAGTGTGCCAAACAGTAGGGTTGTTTTAGGCTGTCTTAATCTCTGCTCCTAATCAAAGACCTCTGTTTCAGAAATGTTGGCTACCCCAGTTTGTTCACACATACTGTGACTATTCAGGCTGAGAAGCTGAAGGTCATTTTACCCATGAGGAAGCTGAGGTCCAGAAAGGACGAATGGTATGGGTAAGGTCAGGTCAAGTGGGCTGGATGCCACTCAATAGAGCATTTCACAGTCTTTTCATTTTTCGTCACATTTGTAAATTTCAAATTTTACCTTGGTCACCTGAGTGTGGATAATGGAAATAATCCTAATGAAAATAAATGCAAGAAAGACTTTGGAGGTGGTGAGAGTGGTGGTGTGGACATATGGTATAGAGTGGAATAAGGGGGGCTGTCTGGAGGGCTCAGATTATTAGGCATCTGACTTTGGCTCAGGTCATGATCCCAGGGTCCTGGGATCGGGCTCCCTGCTTGGCAGGAGTCTACTTCTCCCTCTGTCTCCCCACTGTTTCTACCCTGCTTTTGCTCTCTCACTCTCTCTGTCAAACAAATAAATAAAATCTTAAAAAAAATATGTATAGGGTGGAATAAGGAATAGACTATAGAATAGGGAACAGAATAAGACAAAGTATAAAGAAAAAGAAGAAAGTTGAATTTGGTTGAAATAGGTTGAAATGTTGTCTCCCTTGAAGTCCTAACACTTAATAGCTGTGAAAATGACCTCAGTTGGAAATGAGGTCTTTGCAAATGCAACGAAATTAAGATGAGGTCATTAGAGTGGGTGGGTTTTTTACCTAAGATCAATCCCTCTGCCTACAGGGTGGGGAGTCATGCGCTGTGTGTAGGACTGCTGGTCCTCACGGGGCCTTATCTAGACGCCCCACACACAAAAGTCAAAGTAAAGAGAGCTCACCTTTTACCATCCTCCTTCCTGGGACTTTGCAGGTGACACCAGTGACACAAAGGACCCAAAGAGGAAGGGATGCTTGAAGGATTCAAGGCAACGTTGTGCTTATGCGTTGTCAACTGCTGCATCCCGGCCACACTGTTCTGCTAAGATGTGATTACTTCTTTCTTCTTATTTTTCTTCAATATTAATAGTTGTTGCTTGTATGTACTTCTAAAGAATATCTTTGTCCCTTGAGAATGATTTCTAGGGGCACCTGGGTGACTCAGTTGGCTAAGACCTGATTTTCACTCAGGTCATGATCTCAGGGTCCCAGGATGGAGCCCAGTGTGGGGCTCCCCGCTCAGCGGGGAGTCTGCTTGAAGATTCTCTCCCTCTTCCTTCGCCCCTTCTCCCACTTGCACTCACTCATGCACTCTCTCTCAAATAAACAAGTTAAAAGAATGATTCTGGAGGCAGAATTCCTGAGTCAAAAATTATAACTCCCGACATTTCTGAGACATATGTCCAAGTTGCTCGGAGAACAGACTGTATCAGTTTGCACTCCCAAGTAGAAAACATCTGATTTTTTCAAGTTCAAACTACACTGTACTCTTTAAAACGGCAAAATATGTGCATTTTATAGTAAACTTGCCTATTTGCCAATCTACCTATAAACTATAAACCCGATAAGGATCATTTTGAAGGTGACATGTTTCTTTAATCTTCATTAGAGTTCTCTTTTAAAACCTTTTTTTTTTTTTTTTTTTTTAAGATTTTTATTTCTTTAGTTGAGAGAGAGAAAGCATGAGCAAGGGGCAGGGGTGGGGTTGGAGGTGGGGGTAGGTAGTCCTGAGATGCAGGCTCTGGGCTCAGCAGGGAGCCCAACACAAGGCTTGTTGTGGGGGATGTGGAGCTTGATCCCAGAACTCTGGGATCATGACCTGAGCTGAAGGCAGACGCTTAACCCACTGAGCCTCCCAGGTGCCCCTAAAAACTTGTTTTTTTTTAATTTGCCAGTGTACCTCAGCACCTGTGTAACAGACAACAGATAGGTAGTGCATAACAAAAATGTAAATAAATGAATATGAATTAATGTCTGAATGAATGATCAATTTGAATGGAAATCAATAATATTGCAGAGAACACTATCAGAGTTTTTTTTTTTCAAAATAGAAATTTCTTTAATCAGTAATAGCACAAACAATTCCAACAAGAAAGAGTACGCTCTCAAGATTTTTGCCAAATATTATTTTATTTCTCTTTCATCTTTATTAATAAAGTACAAACACAATCACAAGCATCCGATACAAAAGTGAAAAGTCAATCTCTTTCCCATTTCTGTGCCTGAATTGCCTTCTTTGCTTCGAAGAGGCAACTATCATTACAGCCAAATAACATTTTTAAACAATATCAACGCACTAAGAAGCATTCCCCAGACTCCATCAATCAATGAACACCATTCCTATAGATAAAAGCATGCTTTGTAGAACATTCCACAATTCTTCTTTTCTACCCTTGGATGAAGATTCAGCGTGGAGGCCTCTGTGATGATGGGTGACATCTGGAGGCCAACATCACTTCCCATACTCTGGAGAAAGAAACAAACATCTGTGGAGTGTCTGCCTTGCCTTTCCAGAGGGCCCGAGAGCATGTTTGTATGTTCCAAGGGTGACATCCACTGGTGCAGAATTAAAACTGCGTGTGGGCCAGGCCTTCTAAGATCTGCAGAGCGGCACAGGGAGGCTCAGGCCTTTAGAGTCCCTTCGGCTCAGGTCATGATCCCAGGGTCCGGGGGTCCAGTCCTGCATCAGGCTCCCTACTCGGCAGGAAGCCTGCTTCTCCCTCTCCCACTCTCCCTACTTGTGTTCCCTCTCTCTCTGTCTCTTGCTCTCTGTCGAATAAATAAAATCTTAAAAAAAAAAAAATCTGCAAATGAGAAATCCTTAACTTAGATGTTATGCCGGGCACCATGTGTATCAGATGTTCATCCATGCAATACTCCTGAATTTCTAAGGAGAGTGACCAGTCTTGCCTACTTTGAATCTTAGGAAAGAAGATCTAATAAACACCAGGTCTAGATAAGCTACTTCTGGACATGCATTCATTTGCAGCACAGATTCCAGCAGGACTCCATGCCCATTCTTGAGCGCCTCACACAGTATTGGGAATGGTGATGAAAAAACCAGTCAGGACTCAAGGATATTTTCAAATAATAAAAAAGAGATGAGCGGGGCACCTGGATGGCCCAGTGGGTTAAGCGTCCAACTCTTGATTTCTGCCCAGGTCCTGAACTTGGGTTTGTGAGATCAGCCCCATATCGGACTCTGGGCTCACCCTCCCTCTCCGCAAAATAAATAAATAAATCGTTTTTAAAAAGAGAGTGAGATGAGACATGTGCACCAATGATAGGACATGGCAAATCTTGCTTTCATCTGTGCACTTGCTTGGTCTTGATACATTATTTCCTTTAATTCTCACAATTCCCGAATAAGCAGAAGGTAACATATATATAGGAACCCTAAGGCTCCGAGAGGTCAAGTGGCCTGCCCCAGCTACACAACGATAAATGTTTGATTACAATTCAGCTGGATTCCAAAGTCCAAGTTTCCAACATCACCCAGTCCAATCCCTCAGCTTCACTTATAGATCAAAGTTGAAGCATATTATTCTCTAGCCTGTGTCTTGGGTTTGAAAAGGAGATACCTACTACAGATTCAGTCAGAAATTTCCATTCCGGGGCACCTGGGTGGTTCAGTGTAAAGCTTCTGCCTTCAGCTCATCCTGGGATAAGCCCCACATCGGGCTTTCTGCTCAGCAGGGAGCCTGCTTCCCTCTCTCTCTCTCTGCCTGCCTCTCTGCCTACAAAGAAATTTCCATTCCTATAAAATTAGTCCCCTGTGAACCTATTAGCAGACATAGCAACATTATAAATATGTAGAAAAAGAAATCTTGAAAGTCATCAGAATTGGTAAACCATGTTCTTTAGATTCACATTCTTGTTAAATTTCCTACCAGCTTCTCTATTAGCAGACTTGCTGCAACAATATCATTTCTTGTTTGTAATTTCTTGTGACCTAAACTTTCCAAGGAAAAGAAATTCTTCCTGGCATCCTCGTGCTCACCAAAACACACCCCAACTTTGTCATGATTTGATCAGAAAAGCAAATCCACTAGGACATTATTATGTAATAGGGAATTATTGGAGAGATTTGACCTCACAACTATGGGCGCTGGGCAAGCAATTTACCTTCTGCTGTTAATGCACAGCTCTTACTGGACCTGTGGTCACAGAACAGACAGACAAGAAGGAAAGAGGGTTGTAAAGTGAGGGAGAGGGAGAGCACTGACACATCAGAACCCATTGGGAAAGCTAGGATCCGTGTTGAACTTTTCCAGGTGCCAAGCCACCAAGTCACCAACTTCAGTGATGCAAGTGGCCCTAGAGGAGGAGCTGGCACTCTTCCCTACAGACCGAAACATGTGCTTGGTCCAGACGTCGACGCTGAACGATGAGACTGAGGACAAATCTGGCAGGAGCTGGAAATGTCCACAGTGGTCCCATGCAGAGAAGACGGGCCAGTAGATCCAGGAACATGGGTGAAAGCTGTGCGATTTGCCGGAGTGTGATTGTGTATTTCCATCATCCAAATCATGTGCCCCACACTAGCCTGGAACCACACAGTGAGGGAAATTCTGGGAAACATGGTTCCGGCTTGAATACGTGGACATAAGATGAAACAAAATACGATACATGAGCAGATTTACTTTGCATGATGTTTTATTTAAATATGAGTTATTTCTCTCTCTAAATCATTGCTGAGGCCAATCTGTGGCTTATTTAGCTAAATTCATATGTCAATTCCAGTCTAAGGGCCAGATAATAACTAAGAAAATATGTTACCCGTCATAAGGAAGAAACAGAATGAACACTTTGTTTCACCTAACGAAGGTGTCTTGTAGGGAACAGGAGAAATAGGAAATGAGCACGAAAGCCGTCTGCCTTCTGAGAAAACCCCAAATTCTTCAACAATCTCAAATCCACCGGGGGGCACCTGGGTGGCTCGGTCATTTAAACATGCAACTCTTGATTTCAGCTCAGGTGTTGATCTCAGAGTTGGGAGATGGAGTCCCGCACCCACTCTGCATTCAGTAGGGAGTCTGCTTCTCTCTCCCTCTCCTTCTGCCCCTCCTTCCACTCCCATACTCTCTCTTTCAAATACATACATACATACATACATGCATAAAATATTTAATAATAATCATCATCATCATCACAAATGCACCCGACTTCCTCCTATGCGCTCACCCCAAGAAGCACGTATGACTTAAGTTAGGCCGTTTGGAAGCCTAGGATTTTTTTTTCTTTTTTTTAAATTTTTATTTATTTTTTAAATTTCTTTTCAATGTTCTAGAATTCATTGCTTATGCACCACACCCAGTGCTCTGTGCAATACGTGCCCTCCTTAATACAACCACCACCAGACTCACCCAAACCCCCACCTTCCACCCCTCCAAAACCCTCAGATTGTTTTCAGAGTCCACAGTTTCTCATGGTTCATCTCCCTTTCCAATTTCCCCCAACTCCCTTCTCCTCTCCATTTTCCCATGTCCTCCATGTTATTCCTTATGCTCCACAAGTAAGTGAAACCATATGATAATTGACTCTCTCTGCTTGACTTAAGTCACTCAGCATAATCTCTTCCAGTCCCGTCCATGTTGATACAAAAGTTGGGTATTCATCCTTTCTGATGGAGACATAATATTCCATAGTGTATATGGACCGCATCCTCCTTATCCATTCGTCCATTGAAGGGCATCTTGGTTCTTTCCACAGTTTGGTGGCTTTTTTTTTTTTTTAAGATTTTATTCATTTTATTTGACAGAGATCACAAGTAGGCAGAGAGGCAGGCAGAGAGAGAGAGGAGGAAGCAGGCTCCCCGCTGAGCAGAGAGCCCGATGTGGGGCTCGATCCCAGAATCCTGGGATCATGACCTGAGCAGAAGGCAGAGGCCTTAACCCACTAAGCCACCCAGGCGCCCCTAGGCCTAGGCTTTTTTTAATACAAACATTTACATCAGGAGATTCCATCTGCTCATGACCTTATGAAGCTGGAATCCAAGGCTACACCCTCCCTTTATGCATTGCATGACTCTGTACACATGGTGGCCACACACAGGCTTCCCCCCCACCCCTCCTTGGCATTACTGAGGTAGCAACCAGAGCAAGTAATCCTGGAGGCTTCCAAAATTCTTCAGGGAGACACTCCTCAACAGCCTTTCGTTGAGACCGAGACCCCAACAGCAGTGGAATGTGTCTCTGGTGGTTACAATGGATTTTCTCATATTCAGCTATTTCTAAAAGCTCTTCACAGATGCAGTGGATTAAAGGGAAACTCATAATTTATTAATCAAAAGCAGCTTAGTTCTTTTTTTTAAAATATTTTAAACATTTCAATCATTTATTTATTGATGTATGTATTTATGTATTTGGAGAGGGAGAGAGAATCTCAAGCAGACGTCCCCACCTCCCGCCGCAAACGTGGAGTCCGACACGGGGCTGTATTTCATGACCTCAGCTGAAATCAAGAGTTGGACACTTGACCTACTGAGCCACCCAGGTGCCCCCAAAAGCAGCCTAATTCTTATGAAAATAATCCATGTACGATTTGAATGTCTGTTAGCATAGAATTAAGTACTAGCTATAGTTTTCTGGTTCTCAGTGGACCTTAGAAATCTTGAGTTTACCTAATTCCATTCTGTTCTTTCAGTTATATTTCATTTGTAATGTCACCTTTCATAATAAAGTACATGACAGATCAAAATATAATACTGTCTCCATGTGACTACTTAAGGAAGCCAGATATCATACTCTTCAGAATTCTATACTTAAGTGGATAAGAGACCTATGAGTAGCCAAAGAAAAGTTCTACTAAATTTCATCATATATATCAAAACCCGCCCTATGTTGGCAAATCATCATGATTTAATTAGGCTGAGGGCATAGCTGCCTTTTGCATACTCCAAGCTGAGATAACCTAGACACTCAACCCTTGCGAGCTAATTATGATTACTTTGGGATCTCATCAAAGTACGGAGTTTAAATTATTTTTAGACTACATGGATAGAATATAGACACAATGTATGAGGTTACATAAATCAATATTTTGCATCCCATATTGAAAACCACGACTGGTAGAAAATGAATTCTTAAAAGTAAAATCATTATATAGCATAAGAAAGGAAGTATGAAGGGATTATTAAATACCAGAACGCTGAGCACAAAAATACAAGGCATTGCCGCATTTGGCCAACAGAAATTTCTGTGCAAAAGTCCATGCTTGCATGACAAACAAATAGAGCAGCCCTCCAACTGACACCAGAATAAAAAAAACCATATTGCATCAATAATGCTAAAGCATCACTCAAAACTCATGCCTCCATGTCTAAAAGTCATTAAAAAATTTCAGGGACTCAGAGAATAATAAAGTCTTAACATAAATGGGCACCCAATCCCAGAGACTGGGTGATATGAAAAGAGAAGCTGTGGGAGATTCTACAAAAAGAAGGGTCAACGCACGGATGGTGCAGTGCCCTTGTGGACTCATTAAACAGTTGTGTGCCTTCAGCTCTGCTTGGAAGACCGAATGCAAAATTGTTCACCGATGGCACGGATCTAATAGAGCCTTACTATTTTTCTCTGCTGAAGAAGATTCATACCAAGAGGACTTCCCTCTGATATGCTCAGTGGAACACAGTCATGTTCACATTTGTTTAAACCACATTTTATATTCTTGAGAGAAGAAGGGAAATTCATATTTATTTCGTGCCTAGTCTATGCCACACACTAAGTTGTGTATTTTTCTGATTAATCCCCTATAACAGCATTACTTACTTTCTTTCTCTCTTTTCTATTTACCTTTGAAGAAGTTGAAGTTCATAGAGGTGAAATAATATTTTGTAGGTGGTAAGTGGAAGAGCTTCCTCGGGATCCAATTCGTTCTAATTCCAGATCCAGACACTCTTTGTAGGATGTCATTCTGTTCTTAACGGGAATGCTGCGCCAGGCATTGGTTTTTTGCTCTTGGTTTTGCTCAGGCGCTCCTTTGGCATGGTTTTGCTCAGGCACTCCTTTGGCATGCTCTTGGGTACCAGCTCTCTGCTGCAGAGCCCCACTCCGGTGCCCTGGAGATTTTGTAATCCCTAAACCTCTATCACTTCTTTCAGAGTCTTTTTTGGGGGCTGGGAGGGAGTAGAGCAAGAGAGGGCACATAAGCAGGAGGAAGGGGCAGAGGCAGAGGGAGAAGCCGGCTTCCCACCGAGTAGGGAGTCCCGGGCTCCATCCCAGGACCCTGAGATCATGACCTGAGCCAAAGGCAGATGCTCAACAGCCTGAGCCATCCAGGTACCCCACTTCCAGAGTCCTTTATTATATTTTCCTTTGTCCAAGGGGAAGTAGGAAAGGATCCCTCACGAAGTTTTCCTCACAGATACTCCCTCTGTCCTCGAAGCGGCCACAATATATCACAGGATCTTCTCTATGGGAGTTTGGAAAAACAAAAACAAAAATACAGGGACCATGCCACAAACGTCTCCTTAAGCCACGAAAGCCAGAGCTACCTCCCTCTTCAAATGGAGAAAAAGAAAAATTCTAAGGGGAAAAAAAAATCTACATTATACTCACAAAAATGTACTGCCCCTGTTGGAGGCCACGATAAGGCCTGAGACAAGGACCAAACCAGGCCCTGACTTGTGTCTCCCTTTAAGTCCAAATACCTTAATAAAGGGTTACGGACAGGAAAGGTTGAGTAGCACTGAGAAAGGGTCTGTGCTATGCGTCGTGCACTCGCCTACTTGACTTCCCACACGTTCCCCAAACAGAAGGGAACAATGTGGTCAGGGTCATAAATTCTTAGTTGGTCCTTGTTGTTCCTGTACTTCCCATAGTCCACTCCATGGTTGATCGTAACTTCTTGTATCAATGGTAGCTAATGGCATTAGCCGTGGTTACCTGGCATCACGAGATTTGTTTGTAGTTAATGTAAAACTTGTTACAGGAACTTGCGGTTATCTGACTAGGTACTGATGTATTACTCCTTCTATTGTGGTCTGCCCTATAAATGCTTGTAAGATGTGGAATAAAAGCAGCACTGTGGGACATCCTCCTCAGTGCTCCTCCTGCCCCCATCTCTCTGCGTCTCGAGTTCTTTTCTTCATCCTCTTATCCTCACGTTTCTGGTAGATTTGTCGTGCCGGCCGTGACAAGTGGAGAAATCGACCAAGGACCTAAGGATAAAAGGATGAGGAAAAGAGGCCAACAGACAAAGAGATGGAGAGCGTGTGCGAGCGCACGACACATAGCACAGACCCTTTCTCAGTGCTACTCAACCTTTCCTGTCCTTAACCCTTTATTAAGGTATTTGGACTTAAAGGGAGACACAAGTCAGGGCCTGGTTTGGTCCTTGTCTCAAGCCTTATCGTGGCCTCCAACATGCCCCCAAAGTACTGAGCACAGCATGGTGACCTGCTCGGGCTTGCTGTTTAGGACAGTGGCTGTAGGCACAGCCTACAGACGAGAGTGGGGTAAAAACCCACCTGAGATCAGGGAGCACAGTAACCTGGGCGACAGCAGGTAGATGGCAATGGGTTACAAGGGGCAGTGGCAGCGGAGATGAGGGATAGTGAACATACTCTGAAGGTCAAATCCAAGGACATCATTATGGACTGCTGGGGGTCAGAGAAGGAAAGTGTCAGTGATATTGATACTATGAAAGTAAGTAAAGAATCTTGGGACACCTGGGTGGCTCATTCGGTTGAGGGGCCTGCCGATTCTTGATTTTGGCTCGGGTCATGATCTCAGGGTCCTGGGATCGAGCCCCACATCAGGCTCCATGCTCAATAGGGAATCTGCTTCAGGATTCTCTCTCTCCCTCTGCCCTAACCCCTGCTCACTCTCTCTCAAATAAATAAATAAATCTTTTAAAAAATAAAAATAAATAAAAGCAGTCTGGTATGGAGACTGGTGGAAGCTGGTATTAAAAAAAAAAAAGAAAGAAAGAAAGTAGCTTAAGAATCTAAAAGGTGTTAGAGTGGTGTCATAATAAAGACTCTGTTGTCTGAGCTCATTTGTGTTTGACCCAAGCCCTTCCATAGCCCATTATCATAAAGCAATATTTTTATTCTTTGTTAAATAATGACAAATCCAGACTCAGTAAGGACAGACTTCATTCAGAAAGGAATATTCCTAGGGGGGCGGGGGAGGGACCTTTCCCAAGGGGGAAGGGGAGAACATTGCAGTAAGGAGAACCCTAAGATCTGTGGAAGTCTCAAAAACGAGGCTGAGGGGGTTTTCTATAGAAAGAGAGTCAGAAACAGGGCTGCCAGGAACCAAATGTGGGAACGTGGGATGACAGGGTGGCAGGATCCACAGCAGGTCACAGATGGTTTTCCCCAGAGCTCAGCTGATTCTCAGGAGGATACTACAAGGAGCAAAGCTCAGGCCCTTTGGGAAAGGAGAGAAAGACATGCTCAAAGTAACAAGCACTTCATGTCTTTTGATCAATGGGGACAAGCTGTTCAGCTAATTATTTATAAGGCCAAGAATGGGAATTTGAAGGGACTATGTATGTCTGGCCTTATGATTGGTAAACAGGGAGACATCCGTGAGTCTTTTTTTTTTTTTTTTAAGATTTTATTTATTTATTTGACAGAGATCACAGGTAGGCAGAGAGAGAGGGGAGGAAGTAGGCTCCCTGTGGAGCAGAAAGCCCGATGCGGGACTCGATCCCAGGACCCTGAGATCATGACTTGAGCCAAAGGCAGAGGCCCAATCCACTGAGCCACCCAGGTGCCCAAAATCCGTGAGTCTTAACTAAGTCATATGAGGAAGGATGGTCTTTGCCATAAGCCATTTTCCAAAACACGAAGGGAAGGGAGATTTTTGAACCCTCAGTGTTTTCTAGGATAGGTTAAAATTCAAATTGTCATCTTGTATCATGTTTAGTGTTGACACAGCTGAGCCATTAGCTGTTGGGTATCCCTGCTCAAAAACATCTATTTAGTACCAGCTCTGAACTGTTAGCACTGAACAGTCATCCTACCGGGATTTGACTTCGACATGACTTCGACATCGCTTCCCTCTTTGAAATGCACACATGCCTGGAAAACTGTTGAATTAAAAACTCAAAAAACCAAAAAAAAACCTCTTGTTACACTAAATGGGACAACAGACTGGAAAGAGCTAGTATTTTCACAAGATCTACTTGGAGCTAAAGCACATTCATTTCACTCATCCATTTGTTCATTCATGCAACAATTTTTAATGACCTCTCCCCTGTGCCAGGCACCCTCCTACGCCAGGGGGATTCAGCCATGAACAACAGCAGCAAAAAAACAAAAAAACAAAAAACACCCTAACCCTTGGAGACTCCAGCTAATGGGAGAACTAGCCAAGTAAACCCATAAATACATAAATTAGGTAAAATTTCTTTTCATGATGACAGTTATGAAGAAAATGAAATCAGGTTAAAGAAAGACACAGTGGTGAGTGAATGAGCCCCATTTTAGATAGTTAAGTACAAACCAACCACTCCAAGGAGAAATTTTAAAAGAGAACTGCATGGTGGGGAAGAGAAAGCCATGCAAATACAGAGAAGAATATTCTGTGCAAAGTAACAGGCACATGGAAAGGCCCTGTGGCACCAAGGGGCTAAGCAATTTGAGGCTGAGCAGGAAGACCAGTGTGGGCTGGAGCAGAAGAGACAGATAGAGGGAAACAGGAAAAAAGGGGTCAGTAGAATAAAAGGGAGTTGAGGGAAATTGGAAGGGGAGGTGAACCATGAGAGACTATGGACTCTGAAAAACAATCTGAGGGTTTTGAAGGGGCGGGGGGTGGGAGGTTGGGGGAACCAGGTGGTGGGTATTGGAGAGGGCACGGATTGCATGGAGCACTGGGTGTGGTGCAAAAACAATGAACACTGTTGCGCTGAAAATAAATTAAAAAAAAATTTTTTAAAAAGCATTTCTTTTCTCTCTATTTTATTTATTTTTTAAATTTCTGCCTTATTTATTTATGTGTCTGTTCATTTATTTTGAGAGAGAGAGCATGTGCACTTGAGCACTGGAGGGGGGTAGGGCAAGTGTGGGGGGGGGGTGGGCAGAGGGAGAAAGAGAAGTCCAGTACCCGCCTCCATCTCAGGATTCTGAGATCATGATCTGAGCTGAAATTAAGAGCCAGACCCTTAACCAACGGAGCCACCCAGGTGCCCCTCTGCCTTATTTATTTTAATCCTCACAATAACCTGCTTTATGTTGGGGAAGAAACTTGAGATTCAGGAAGGATTTTTTAGGGTCACACAGCCTCTGAAAGAGCTCGCTTAAACGCCAACCTCACGTTCTTGCCCAAAGCGGACTGGTATCAGCCTTGTAATTCTCTGGGTGACCAGCATGCATTGTCATTGAACTCTAACATGACCTCCTGGTCTCCATTTTTAGACTCTGAGCCTATTTTAAGGAGCCCAACGCTTTATAACAGAAGTCCCTGCTTCTAAACCCTTAGGGTTTCAGTAGGACTCAGTTCCCTGTGATTGCAAAGGCTCATCTGCTTGCTTGAGGCATGAAGGTGAAGGGAAGAATATCTCCCCACCTTTTTGAAAAGTTCTTCCCGCCTGTAGCAGGCCTGATCCTTACCCTCTGGGTATCCAAACTTCCAACTCCCACAAGTGCGTTCTCTGACCAGTTACAGCAGAGGTTCGATCGCACACACTCCTCAGCTGAAGTATTCGCTAAAGGGTGTGGGAAAACTTAAGAGCTACCACACTGGCATTTATTCTCCAAAAGGGGACTCATAATGACAGAGTATCCAAAATAGTGTGTCTCTAAGACAAGGTCCTTTAAGAATTTCTGACTGCAATCTGATCAGTTTCTCCACCGAGAAGATGTCTATAGAATTTGTGTTATTAGTAACCACTCCTCTGGCTTTGTATTCCTCTGGTCACTCCCCCCGCCACCCTGCTCACTCCCCCATTCTGGTACCAACCTGAGCGTGAGTCCCTGATTTGCCACTTTATCACCGCGTGGTTATGGGGAAGTAACTCAAGGTGTCAGCCCAGGTACCCGGAGCAGCAGATGCCACAAAAGAACTAAATAAGGAAAGATTATAAGAGAAAGTGGGGAAGGCCGGAAGAGGCATTAGACCATGACGCCAACCTGACCCTTAGTGATGGAGAGAGGGAGAGAAGGGGGTGACAAGGAAGGGAAGGGAAAATTCTGCATGGCCACCAGGCATTCTCCAGCAGAAGCTAGCTGTCAGAGGAGCCCTGTATCCCCCAGGAATGGGTCTGCCTGATGACCCCTGTGGGCTCGGTCCAGCAGGGAACAGCAGATGACAAGGCCAGACTTGGTGCCAGCAGTGGTAGAAGGGGGTTTTAAAGCAAAGCTGGAGTTAGCTGGACTTCTACCAAGCACATTCCTTGAACTTTAAAACAGAAGTCCCCACTCTGAAACCCTTAGAGCCTAGGCAGGACTAAGTCTTCAATCTCAGTCCCCTCATCCTTAACATGGGGGTAATGTACTACTGACATTACGTGCAGGTGAAACGCCCAGACAGCCGCCTTGCCTGTTAAAGGTAATTCTACTATAATCACTGTTGAGTTTTCACTCGTATAATTTTGTAAGAAAAAAAAAAACAACATTTTTCCTAAGTCCAAGAGAATATGACAGCTTTTATACAGGTTAAATGTAAGAAAATCAGTTGTTATTACAAAATTCATAAGTAAATTCAGGATTCTCCAATAATGAATATAATTTCTTAATTTAAACGAGTATCATAGACTCAAAGGTCAGGATTATTACAGTTAGTGCAGATGATTCCTACCAGAAGCTTCTTCTAAATAAGTGACCTAATTTTATAATGACGAGACACAGGATTAGCATAGATCTGAAAAGAAATTTTTTCAGTCTCTTCAGGCCTCTTATCTATTTTAACTACCTGAGTGGTCAATATTCTTGTCTTCTTTTTTCTGTTTGTTATATGAAAGTAAAAGAAGGTAAGATTATTTAGCGCTCTGTATTCTCAAAGCCCTGGGTTAACAGCTCCAATGTTCTAACACATGGGCTCCAGCTTCCTTCTGTTGGAGCCTGTGCCCCCTGGATGCATATTAATTTCAATCAAGATGGCAACAAAGATATTTTGAGGCTATAAACATTTATCACCACTGTTCATTTTCATAATGAAATGAAATCGTCCATGTGATGCATGTAGAATAGAGCTCTGACGCATAGTAAGTGCTAGGATGCAGCCATGGGTATGGCAAGGTGATTACGTGTCTTAGTCTCTTCATTCAGCATGTGTTTGCTTTGGCAGATTCCTTTCCTGGATACCATTAGGTTGCAAGTTCAAGTGCACTCAAGGGGCACCTGGGCAGCTCAGCCAGTTAAGCCTCTGCCTTCAGCTCAGGTCATGGTCCCAGGATCCTGGGATCGAGACCCACATTGGGCTCCCAGTTCAGTAGGAAGCTTGCTTCTCCCTTTCTCTCTGCCTTTCTGTGCTCTCTCTGTCTCTCAAATTAATAAGTAAGTTTTTTTTTTAATGCCACTTAAGATCAGCACAAACACTGCGGCCCGTAAGGAGCCCTTCCCTCTCTCTCTCCCATCGTACTTAAGCAGATTCTTACATTACATGGT
This sequence comes from Mustela nigripes, assembly GCF_022355385.1. Taxonomy (NCBI): domain Eukaryota; kingdom Metazoa; phylum Chordata; class Mammalia; order Carnivora; family Mustelidae; genus Mustela; species Mustela nigripes. Next base: position 21,817,436 of record NC_081566.1, read on the forward strand.
TTTTCCCCTCCTCTCATATTATAGTTCTGCGTCTTGTATCTTCTCTTGAGCAGTAAGCAGTAAGCGATTTGAAGAGAGGGACGTCATCTAATCTATTTTTATATTCTCTGCAATACCTAGCTGAGGGGTTGGGGCATAGGAGATCAAGGAACGTTTGAATTCTTCATGATCAAGAGGTAAAAATTTTGGTGGATGGCGGACAGGGTTAGCATGGACAAAAAAAGTCAGAGAATGTGAATAGTTCAGTGATTGCTTAGGAGGGAGAAGATACTTCGAGGAAGAGAAAGAAGCTTTTGGTGACTCTAGGCATTGTCTTCCTTCTTCTGTTCTTTCTTTCCTTGCCACCAGAATTGATGAAAAGGTCAACTATGTTCAAGGTGCTGATGAGGAAAAAGGAAAACAGACAAGAGTAGCTACTGCTATATATTTTGCATACCAGGCACTTAGCATATATTTTATTATAACCTCATATTGGCATCCCAAGAAGAGTATTATGAAACCACAACTGAGAGATTGGGAGATTTGTGACATCCAGTCATCTAGCTAGGCTGACACTTCTAGTGAAGGACAGCACTGGGACCAAACCCCAGGCGTGCCTGATACCACCTGGTGCTGTTTCTGTCTTGATAGGGTGCTGGGGTTCAACCTGCGATGCGGCTACTTAGAAAAGAAAACTGAAAGTCAAAAACAGGAAAGAAATCACTGAGTTTGCTTCTTTCTTTCTTTGAAAGATTTTATTTATTTGAGAGAGAGAGAGCAAGAGAAGGCACGAGCAGGGGACGGGGTAGGCAGGGAGAGGGAGAAGCAGTCTCCTCGCTAATCACAGAGCCCAGCATGGGGCTCCAACCCAGGACCCGGAGATCAGGACCAGAGCCCACTGAGCCCACTGATCAGGACCAGACACCCCACTGAGTTTGTCTCAAAACAGTCCATGTTATTTCTGGGTCATTTGCATTTAAAGGAGCCTTCATGTGCCAAACTGGGAGAGCACAGTACCTAGTTCTCCTTCTCTGGATTCTTCTACAGAAACCAATGACTTTGAAAATCTTCAACAAATAGAGCGTCCAAGAATGATCTCGAAACCTATCACCGCTTGATATTCTGTTAGAAGGAGGAACATTGTCCCCAAGAGTCATCTATGGGAATCTAGACTGGGTTCATTTCTCTGTAACAGCTTGTTTTTTTTTTCTTTTTCTTTTCTTTCTTTCTTTCTTTCTTTTTTTTTTCTTTTTCTTTTTTTTTTTTTTTTTTTGACAAAGCCCATGTTAGGGAGCTCAGAGAAGATGAAAATCTTCGGGATTTGGGTGTGTTCAGAAAAACATATTTGCAGCAGAGCAAGATTGTCTCAGTTGATGTCATTGGGTTGGGTCTGACCATGGGACAACGCCTTTCATGGCTCACTGGCATTCGGGATTTCCAAACCCTGAGCGCCTCGGGACAGTGAAATCCTGGTGGAAAAAGAGAGAAAGCTCCCCTGGAGCTTCACTGTACAAAGAACAAAAGAGAAACATGAAGGGGAGCCAGAAATTCCTGTCTCTTCCAGAGAAAACTAAAATATGCCTTAACATTTACTCTGTATTACCTCGGTATAATTTTCTAGTGAAACAGATATTAAGCTACATGGGAAAAGGAGAGGATGGGCTACAAAGAAAATAGAAAACAAGGTGCTTCCTCTTCTAGAAAGGGACACGATTATCCTTGTTAATTAATTAAATGCTATGTGGCTGTTTTCATGTGGCTGAAGGAAATCTGTAAATGATCAAGGGGACTTTCTCCCAATTACAAACCCTAATTGGTGTTTCTTTGCTCCTTTTTTTTTTTTAATTTGACAGAGAAAAAGAGCATGAGTGGGCGGGGGTGGTAGGACGGCAGAGGGAAAAGGACAAACAGACTCCGTATTGAGCAGGGAGCCCAATGCAGCGCTCCATCCAGGACCCCAAGATCATGATTTGAGAAAGAGGCAGATGCTTAACCAACAGAGTAATGCAGGCGTCCCCTTCTTTGCTCCTTTTAACAGCTTTTTTTTTTTTATTTCTTTTAAGATTTATTTATTTATTTGACAGGCAGAGATCACAAGTAGGCAGAGAGGCAGGCAGAGAGAGAGAGGAAGGGAAGCAGGCTCCCTGCTGAGCAGAGAGCCCGATGCGGGGCTCGATCCCAGGACCCTGGGATCATGACCTGAGCCGAAGGCAGAGGCTTTAACCCACTGAGCCACCCAGGCACCCCTTTTAACAGCTTTTAAAAGAATGTGTAACATCCCAGAAACATGACACAGTGCATAAAAGTGGCCTGCAGCTAAATCTGACTCTGACATTAAGACAAGCAGACTAATCTCTCTGCTCCTCAGCATCTGCTTAGCTGGTGAATTGAAAGTGAGTTAGGAGGATGAAAGAAACTGAAATAGGTGAGATCAATCTAGCGTAATACCTATCATGTAACAGAACCAGTGTGTGGTCATAACCAATGACAAAGCAAGAACGAATAACTATTTTTTTTTCTTTTTCTGTCTATCTGACACCAGATGATCTCTGAGGTATTTTCAGCCATCTGAAGAAACTGTCCAGTTGGTCAAAGTGATCAGATTCCTCAGTTGCTTTGGGCTTCTTCTGCCCCAGCTTCAATGGTTTGGATGTCAGTGGCCCACCCCACCCCATCCAAACTCTTCTGTTGAAATCTTGGTTCCCCAATGTGATGGTGTTAGGAGATGGGGCCCATGGGAGGTGAATAGCTTGAAAGGTTGGAACCCTCATGAATGGGATTACTGCCCACAGAGCCCTAGCCCCTCCCCACAGAGCCCTAGACCCTCCCACCATCTGAGGACACAGTGAGAAGTCTGAGACCCAGAAGAGGACCCTCACTCGGTCGAGGTGGCACCCTGACCTTGGACTTCCAGCCTCCTGAACCATGAGAACTGAATGTCTGTTGTTTATAAGCCCTCTAGTTTGTGGTACTTTGTTACAGCGGCCCACAGGGGGGCATTTCCATTATACTGCCCACATTCTTCTTTGATGCTTCTTTAGGAAAAGGTTAAGCAAAATCAAGAGAATTATTCATCAGAATTCCTTCCAGTCACATCCCTCTGGCTTCTAATGTCATAGCTTTGGCAACATTTAAAGGGAGCTCGAGGGCATCTTGAAAATAATGAGCTCTCCGTCAACCCCACCCCTCATCTCATCCCCTCCATTATAACTCAGGACAATCCTCTGCCCTACCAGAGTTGGATGTGCTCACGATCAGCCCAGGAGGATTTACTGCCCTGCTAGTAGACCAGGTACTTTATAGGCTCCTATCCTGGGGCTGGCAAACAAAATTGATGAAAAATCTCAAAAAACTGGAGATGTCATGTCACACAGGATACAAAAAGTTAGCCTCTTGTACACTTGACATCCGTAAGTCTAATATTTTTAGAAAGCTGCTGTTTTAGGCAGAATAATAGCCCTAAAGATGCCCATGCCCTATGTGGAAAACCCAAAAGACTCCACTCTAAATCTGCTAGAACTTATACAGGAATTCAGTAGTTAGGATATAAAATCAATGCACAGAAATCAGTTGCATTTCTTTACACCAACAAGACAGAAGAAAGAGAAATTAAGGAGTCAATCCCATTTACAATTGCACCCAAAACTATAAGATACCTAGGAATAAACCTAACCAAAGAGGCAAAGAATCTATACTCAGAAAACTATAAAGTACTCATGAAAGAAATTGAGGAAGACAAAAAGAAATGGAAAAATGTTCCATGCTCCTGGACTGGAAGAACAAATATTGTAAAAATGTCTATGTTACCTAAAGCAATCTACACATTTAATGCAATCCCTATCAAAAGCCCATCCATTTTTTTCAAAGAAATGGAAGAAATAATCCTAAAATTTATATGGAACCAGAAAAGACCTCGAATAGCCAAAGGGATATTGAAAAAGAAAGCCAAAGTTGGTGGCATCACAATTCCGGACTTCAAGCTCTATTACAAAGCGGTCATCATCAAGACTGTATGGTACTGGCAAAAAAACAGACACATAGATCAATGGAACAGAATAGAGAGCGCAGAAATAGACCCTCAACTCTATGGTCAACTAATCTTCGACAAAGTAGGAAAGAATGTCCAATGGAAAAAAGACAGCCTCTTCAACAAATGGTGTTGGAAAAATTGGACAGCCACACACAGAAAAATGAAATTGGACTATTTCCTTACAACACTCATGAAAGTAGACTCAAAATGGATGAAGGACCTCAATGTGAGAAAGGAATCCATCAGAATCCTTGAGGAGAACACAGGCAGCAACCTCTTTGACCTCAGCCGCAGCAACTTCTTCGTAGGAACATCGCAAAAGGCAAGGGAAGCAAGGGCAAAAATGAACTGTTGGGACTTCATCAAGATCAAAAGCTTTTGCACAGCAAAGGAAACAGTTAACAAAACCAAAAGACAACTGACAGAATGGGAGAAGATATTTGCAAACGACATATCAGATAAAGGGTTAGTATCCAAAATCTATAAAGAACTTAGCAAACTCAACACCCAAAGAACAAAAAATCCAAAAAACGGGCAGAGGACATGAACAGACATTTCTGAAAAGAAGACATCCAGATGACCAACAGACACATGAAAAACTGCTCCACATCACTCAGTATCAGGGAAATACAAATCAAAACCACAATGCAATACCACCTCATGCCAGTCAGAATGGCTAACATTAACAAGTCAGGAAATGACAGATGCTGGCGAGGATGAGGAGAAAGGGGAACCCTCCTACACTGTTGGTGGGAATGCAAGCTGGTGCAACCACTCTGGAAAACAACATGGAGGTTCCTCAAAATGTTGAAAATAGAACTGCCCTATGACCCAGCAATTGCACTACTGGGTATTTACCCTAAAGATACAAACGTAGTGATCCAAAGGGGCACGTGCACCCGAATGTTTGTAGCAGCAATGTCCACAATAGCTAAACTATGGAAAGAACCTAGATGTCCATCAACAGATGAGTGGATAAAGAAGATGTGGTATATATACACATCGGAATACTATGCAGCCATCAAAAGAAATTCAATCTTGCCATTTGCGACAACATGGATGGAACTAGAGCGTATCATGCTTAGCGAAATAAGTCAAGCGGAGAAAGACAACTATCATATGATCTCCCTGATATGAGGAAGTGGTGATGCAACATGGGGGCTTAAATGGGTAGGAGAAGAATCAATGAAACAAGATGGGATTGGGAGGGAGACAAACCATAAGTGACTCTTAATCTCACAAAACAAACTGAGAGTTGCTGGGGGAAAGGAGGTTGGGAGAAGGGGGTGGGGTTATGGACATTGGGGAGGGTATGTGCTTTGGTGAGTGCTGTGAAGTGTGTAAACCTGGCGATTCACAGACCTGTACCCCTGGGGATAAAAATATATGTTTATAAAAAATAAAAAATTAAAAAAAATTATAACAAAGTTTCAGATCAACAGAAAAAAAAAAAGCTCCATCATTTGCACTATTCTATTCTGATCCTTTTTCTGAGAGACACCTTTCCAGGAGCATTCTGTGTTCCTTCTCTGGTCTGGGTGAAAGGACTAGAGTCTACCCCAGGGCTGGAAACTGCCACACACGCCCCCAGAACAGGATCCTTGACCTTCTTGACGGGGTATGCTCGACAAGTGGAAAGTAACATTATGCTGAATTTCTTCTCCACCAGCACTGGGTCAGAGCTCTACTTCTGCCTAATACAGACTCAGTGCTCCCTAATTGAAAAAAAAAAAAAATCTGTTGGGGCAGAGTCAATAGAAAAAACAGAAAAATAGGGGTACCTGTATGGCTCAGTGGGTTAAGCCTCTGCCTTCAGCTCAGGTCATGATCCCAGGGTCCTGGGATCGAACCCCACATTGGGCTCTCTGCTCAATAGGCCTGCTTCCCTCTCTGCCTGCTTCTCTGCCTGTGATCTCTCTCTCTGTCAAATAAATAAATAAAATCTTTTTTTTTTATGTTAAAAAAAAAGGAGAAACAGAAAAATAAAAGGTTAAATGACAATAAAGAAAATTTTTAAGGTCATCCAAACAACTATTTAAGGAAATGGTGAGAGAAAAAAATCTTTGGAGGAAATACTATCACATCACCAGCTGGGATCTATGTGAATACTCACATATTCATCACAAACTGTGCATGCTGACATGCCAGAGACTACCAGTTGATTGCTAAATAAGATCTTTCTGGAAACACAGATAGACACCATCTCCTAGTTGCCCTAGCAGTTAAGTATTGCCACATGACCGAGTCTTGCCAATGGGATGAGAGCAGACCATAGGTATGGCACTTCCGAAAATGACTCACAAAACCTCCCATGGCATCTTTCATGATCTTTCCCTTTTCTGGCTGGATGGGAATGCAGATAGCTCTCGGCGCAATCTTGGAAGTCAAGCAATAAAGATTTGAAGCCATAATATGGAAGAAGCCCAGGAACCCTGACCACCTCTTTCAGGAAGAGCTGGTTACCAGGAGGTTGACCAACTTGTTCCTGTTTGCCCAGAACTTGCCCAGTTTTAAGGCCGAAAATTCACATTTCCAGATCCTTCTCCATTCTTGGCAAACCAGGACAGTAGGTCACCGTTACAATCAGGAACATCTGCATTAGATCGTTAGGTAAGCTGGATACAAGCTTTCACTGGGAAAAGCCGCTGAAATTTGGGGATTTATTTCGTAAGACAGCTTAAGTGTCACTTTGACAGGGACCAACATGTCAGGATGGTTGGTGGTATTCTGTATTTAGGAATTTGGAAGAAAGGCATGACAGAGACATATAAAATCCTTATAACTGCTTGGTATCTCCACCTTTTGTTTTTTTACGAAATTGTGATACTAATGTTGTATCTATACAAGATGATTTATGAGTTATAGTTTAATTAGTAATTTGAATTTATCTGGAGGACCGATAGCTATTCTGTATTTGTAGGAAAGAATCATATATACACTTTTAAACTTCAGTCTAGTATTTATTTTCTCAGTGATATATTTCAATTGTCAAGGTACACTTTCTCCTTCCCTCCTCAGCCCCATGCTCAAACACGTACACAGCCACATACACATGTGTGGCTGAAAACACATGATATCTGGGATGTCTGTTCACACTAGCTTCTCCTTATATATTCCTAAAATGCAAATGCTAGGGCCTGAGACAATAGTAGGTTATCTAGAAGTAAAGACTGTCACCCTCTAGGCTCCTACCTCCAGAGAGTCTCCTTATGCTTCAAAGGCTCTGGAAGAGAGAGAACAGTCCATCCCAGACCTCTCTTGAATGGTACAATTATGGCAGAGTCTCTGCTCCTGATTAGAAATTAGCCTTGGTGAATCACGTCCTAAAGTTTAGAAAGTTACACACGAGCCCCAATCCAGATAGGAGCTTCAGCCAGCAGAGCCGAATAGTTCTCCCCACAAGCCCATCTGTTTATGGTAGGGTACTCACACTCCTGTGCTACGTTCAGTGAGGGAACACCCAGCCAAGTCGGCCAGGATCCCATTGATGGAAGTTCTTTCAATTCTCACTTTCCCTACTGGTGTGACAATGTAGAGATGAGGGCTGTGATAGAACCATGCTACATAACAGTAGTGAAGCTACCTTGGTAGAACACAAGGTAATCAGAATGAGTCTCAGGATGGAAGATGCTGGGAAGAAAAGCACTCTACATGCCCAGAAGGTCATTCACATGTTTCATCTAGATCTTAGGGATAAAGACAAAATCCTCTGCTACAGTTGCTCCAATGGGTACCAACAATGCTTTGGAAAAAGATAGTCTCTCTAATGAGGTACCCGGGTGGGACAGTCAGTTAAGCATCCAGCTCTTGGTTTCCACTCAGGTCATGATCTCAGGGTTGTGAGATTGAGGCCCACATTGGGCTCCATGCTGGGCATGGAGTCTGCTTAAGACTTTCTCTCTTTCTCTCTCCCTCTGCCCCTGGGCACCACCTCCCCCTCAATTGCTCTCTCTCTCTCTAAAAATAAATAAATAAACCTTTTAAAAAAAAGATAATTTCTAGTTTCACAGACTCTCTCTCTCTACTGGATCTGACCATTGATATAGTGCCTATCGATTAGTTAGACAATTCACCTCCACAGCCATCTCCCCGAACACTTCACTCCAGGAAGATTGCCCAGCGTTAGATCTGGTGTTTGCTACTTTCAGAGTTGAATTACCAATTATTAAGTGCACTCATAGTATAACAGGGTTAATTCTTCCCTCTCCTCAGAATGAAGAGGGCTATCCTCAACTATTCCAAGGTGAGTTCTGTCCTGCCCTGTTCCAGTGGTGGAGACCTCTCTGGGGGCCAGCGCTGCTGCTACACTTAGAGAAATAGAAACCTGTACATAGATTGGCATGGGCTGAAAGCGTGTTGTACATGGATAATCGGTGACTGTTATAAGGCAGGGCATGTTTGCTGTATATGCGTGTTATTGGTTTGTATGAAGTACCTCAGCACTTTATGGACTTGAACTAAAGACGATTCAGCCAGACTGTTCTACTGGGACAAGACAACCACCCATTTTTCGGTCAATTGAAAGGACAACAGAGCTGAGTCACTCCTGGTGGAGAAACAGGGTAGATGATGAGCAGGCTGATATAGGACAAGAGGAGCTCAGAGGGAGGGGGGTGTGACTCACTGGTGAGGTCTCACATCTCTCATCTCTGACACACTCTCTCTTTAGGATTGGCTGGGCCATTCCTAATGAGCAGATACATGGGCAACTCATGGACAGAGCCTCTGGGAAATGACTCCTCTGACCAAGGGCGCAGACAAGAGCTGAAGAACGTAGGGTGGTTATTACTGACAGAAAACCAGGCCTTTGTTTAGGGACACTGATGACCTGCAATAACCTTGAGGATTTCCCAAGAAGGGCAAACAGATGAAAAGGCAGAAACGGGCTATTCTCACCTCAGCTGCCCAAAACATTCCATAGCTTGTGATATTGAAATTGTTTAGTTACTTGAGCTGAGTACCTATAAGTGAAAGTCATACTCATTCAAGGGAATAAATTAAAAGCATGATTTCCAGCACGGCCCGACTTGCATCCTGTGGGGTGGTGGGCAAGTTACATGTGTTCCATGGGTCTCAATTCCCTGATCCATAAAATGGAAATAATCATAATTCCTAAGGTCATAAGCCTGACAGTGAGATTTAAATATTAGTACACCTAAATCACTTCCTAGAATATCTGACACAAAGTCCTCATTGACACAAACTCATTAGCAATCAGTTAATTATCATCATCATCATCATCATTTTTGATGACTTTATTTATGTATTTGTTTATCAGACCGAGAGAGAGGGAGAGAGAGCAGCAGCAGGGGGAGCAGCAGAGGGAGGAGCAGGCTCCCCGGTGAGCAGGGAACCCGATGCGGGAATCCATCCCAGGACCCTGGGATCGTGATGTGGACCCTGGGATCATGATATGAGCTAAAGGCAGACCCTTGATTAAGTCACCCAGGCGTCCCCATCATCATCATCATTATTGAGCATCTGTGTGCTATAGTAATCTATCTCCCAGGTTTCTGGGTCAGGGAGCTCATATGGCTTAAGAAGAAACCAGAAGGGCACCCCTGAGTGGTGCAATCAGTTAAGCATCTTACTCTTGATTTTGGCTGAGGTCATAATCTTGGGGTCTGTGGGATCAAGCCCCACCTCATGCTCTGTGCTCACTGTGCAGTCTGCTGAAGTTTCTCTCTCCTTCTGCCTCTGTCCCTCTGCACACTCACTCTTTCTCTCTCTAAAATAAATAAATGTAAAGAAAAGAAGAAGAAGACATCAGAGGAGCCGATTAATCCCTAGAAGGCAGGTCACTTGCTCGACTAGTTTGGCATAGATTGCTTAATCCCAGCCGTAGGAGGATGTGGGCACCAGATGAATGAACAGCAGTAGCCCAACCCTGAAAGTCTCTGGTGGGTCAATATGTGTGATAAATACGAACAATCAGTGGGTTGCCATCCACATGGAGAAGGTGAAAAGGAGGCAGGCAAGAAGTAGAAAGGAATACACAGAGAAAACCAGTCTTGACTGAATTATGGCATTTGGTTTACACTTTTAATGCCCTCCTCCTTTCAAATTGGCACCTGACCCTGCTCCTGACATCTCTTCCTGGGGTTCTATGTGCATAACTACTTTGTTGCTCACTGATCCCAAATACAGGGCCAGTCGATAACTGTACTCGTTCCTGTACAGTTTATGCCTTTTAACAGGGAATTCTATTAAAAGAATGAATCTGCTCCATGACCCAGACACCTCCCTCGTACCCCTCAATCACACCGCGTTCTGTGGGCTCTGGTAGGCATCTCACTGTTTGGCAAAAGACATCACAGGGCACAAGTTCATGTGTAATCTTTAAATCATTTTCCCCCTCTGTAATAAAGTACAAGATGTTCCTCAGTGTGCTAAATAAAGTCTGCTGGATGACTCCAGAGATCGGGGAGGGATCCTGAATTCTCACAGAACAAGCCATTAAAATTCCAGTCTTTAAACTAAGAAACCATATACGAATAAGAAGACTCTTGGTGATCAAAGTCTCCATTCCAAATAGTCAATAAAGTCCTGTGCAAGAGGAACATCTTGTACTTTATTACAGAGGAGGAAGATGATTTAAAGTTTACACATGAACTTGTGCCCTGTGATGTCTTTTGCTTCATGAAAGAAAGAGAGAAGAAAAGAGGAGAGAAGAAGAGCAGAGGGGAGGGGATGGGAGGGGAGGGGAGGGGAGGGAGGGGAGGGAACGGAAGAGAAGCGAAAAGGGAAAAGAAGCATATGGTTTCAAGAATGGGTCAGTAAAACAACCAACTATGGACAGGGGCATGGCCTTTCCCTTTATGTTCAGTTCAACTCCATGAACCGGTGGCTACATGTCTTTTATCATCACCCTTTAACAAGTTAGTTAAATACGTCACTGGATGTTGTCCTAAGAGAAAAGCAAACTCTAAGTGTAAGACCAAAGACACGAACAGTTTTCACCCCCACCAACCCAGCCACTGATTTATGTGATCTAGTTAAGGTTTCAGTCATTCCGTAAGAGCCAAAGAATATTTGCTTTCTTCCAAAAGACTTCTTCTGTGACCTCAAGAGGTCTACCTAGCCCCTCAGAAATAGGTCTCCTCTCCATCTCAAAGACTCCTAAAAGAAGCTGTGGCTCATGTTTTCAGGATCTGGCCATCTGAGAATACCCTTCCAAACATGAAGCCATGATTCTTCTAGTGAAACAGATCCCATTCACATAAGGAAGGGGTGATTTTAATATTCTCAAGTAATATACAGGCACAAATAAAAATTTCAAAACAGTACATTTGTTTTTAAAATTAAAAAAAAAAAAAAAAAAAGATGGAGCACCTGGGTGGATCAGGGGGTTAAAGCCTCTGCCTTCAACTCAGGTCATGATCTCAGGGTCCTGGGATTTAACCCCGCATCAGGCTCTCTGCTCAGCAGGGAGCCTGCTTCCCCCCACTCTCTCTCTGTCTGCCTCCCTGCCTACTCTGTCTGTCAAATAAATAAATAAAATCTTTAAAATAAAGAAAAAAATGAATTTTTCTCTACTATAATATATTTCTGTGTGTTTGCAGCTGACGAGATTTGCTCTTGGGCATATTGAGCTGTGACTTCCAATTCAGGACATTTGATTAAAATATGTCAAATTAAATTACTCACCATAATTTTCAAACTAATGTGAATTCCCTCCAGACACATTTTTATAACTGTCTACATTTATTTCATTCCCCCCCCCCCCGAATGATTGGCTGCACAAATCTCCCTATTTTATGGCTCTTTATAAATGGGGAGGTATAGTTTATCCCCCCTTCTATAATTGTGTGTCCTGTGTAGCAGAATGAAGACAACCTGATCATCATTTTCAGGAATGTGAGTCTCCTCAAAATCGGCACTCCTTAAAGTATTTTTATGCCATAAAGTAGGTGAACAATCGGAGTTAATTATTATATATTGTATAAAGCACAGAGCTTACCTTCATACCCAGTGTTCCAGTGTTTGATCTGAGCAGCTCTGTAAATGCTTTACATTTATTAGTCCATTTAATCCTGAAAGTGGCCCTTGAGAAGGCAGTGTCATAGTCTCCACTTTACAGATGAGGGACCTGATGCAGAAAGAACTGAGTAACTGCCCCAGTCACCAGCCCATCGCAGCAGAGTAGGCTTTCAAACATAAAAGTGGAGTGTTTTCTTTTAAGAGTTTATTTATTTATTTGAGAGAGAGTGAGAGAGAACACGAGCAGGTGGGAAGGAGCAGAGGGAGAGGGAGAAGCAGACTTTCTGCTAAGCAGGGAGCCCAATAAGGGACTCGATCCTAGGACCCTGGGATCATGACCTGAGCTGAAGGCAGATGTTTAACTGACTGAGCCACCCAGGTGTCCCTCAAGCATGAACAGTTTAGCATACAGAAGTCCCTGTTCTTTACTACCACACTGGGCTGCCTCTCTAAACTTGTATCACTTGACACCACCATTAAAAAGTTCAAATACGGGCGCCTGGGTGGCTCAGTGGGTTAAGCCTCTGCCTTCGGCTCAGGTCATGATCTCAGGGTCCTGGGATCGAGTCCCGCATCGGGCTCTCTGCTCAGCAGGGAGCCTGCTTCCTCCTCTCTCTCTGCCTTCCTCTCTGCCTACTTGTGATCTCTCTCTGTCGAATAAATAAATAAAATCTTTAAAAAAAAAAAAAAAAAAGTTCAAATACACAGAAATGATCTTGACATTTCTCTGTTGATAAACCTCAGATACGTCCCCACTGATCCAAAATGTCCGGGCATTATACATTCTACACCTTCAACTCACCGCATGGCGTTTACACTTGTATAACTCTCACTGGAGAATTATAAATTCTCAAGGAACAAAAACTACAGTTGATTACTGTTTGTTCCATCTTTTGCCCCCATTTCTAACAGCCTTCCTTGACTGCGGTAGCATTTATGCAATATCCGTGCAGGAGAAGAAGAGGAGGGTGCTGGGGAGCCCCATGGGGGGTGGGGGATTAGCAGTTGAGAGCTATCATCTAAGAGCATAGGAGTTCAGTTAGGTTTAGTGAGAAGCAAGTACATTTATCCCAAAGGCCAAAGGGATTGTATGGTTGGAAAAACAAAGAGTTAAGAAAATGCAAGGATGAGGGCACCTGGGTGGCTCAGTGGGTTAAGTCACTGCCTTCAGCTTAGGTCATGATCCCAGAGTCCTGGGATCGAGTCCCGCATTGGGCTCCCAGCTCCATGGGGAGTCTGCTTCTCCCTCTGACCTTCTCCCCTCTCACTCTCTCTCACCCTCTCTCTTTCTCTCTCTCAAATAAATAAATACAATCTTAAAAAAAGAAAATGCAAGAATGATATAAGACTGGACATATCATATACTAAATGTCATTCAGTCCTCTCTTACCCCACCAAAGCTGGAAAGAATGTTAGGAATTCAATCACCTAAACTCTTCTTTCACAAATGTAGAAACGTTGGCCTGTAGAAGTGAAGAGACTTGTCCAGTTTCACCAACTAGACTAGTGATAAAACCAGGTTCAGAAACCAACTCCCCTGACCTCCCGCCAGAGCCATCATATCACATCACAAAGCTCCTTTTCAGTCTGCCTTGCCTACCTGAAACCGGGCAGTGCCTGGTTTCCTGTTTAACATCGACTAAAGATTTCATTTTGTCCCCAATCTACTGCCACCCAGAACACTGAAATTGGAATCTGGAGTAAGAGTCAAGTCATCAGTATCTGTTTTTATACATTTTTAAAGAGCACATCAAGCTTATACGAAAGTGGAAATGAGTTTAACAGAAAAAAATCACCCAGTTTCATTAATTAGCCATCTTGCTTCATCTGTATATGAGCTCCCTTCTTCCATCCCCTCCGGTTGGCTTTGAAGCAAATTCCAGATAGTATGTTATTTCAACGGTAAATACTTAAGGACGCATAGGACTCTTAAAATGCTAAACCACAATATCACTATCACATCTAAAAATATGCACGCTAATTCCTTGGTACTGGCAGATACCCAGTCAGAGTTAAAATTTCCCTGATTATTTCACTAATGTTTTAAACAGGATCTAGGAGTGCCTGGGTGGCTCAGTCAGTTAAGCGGGGGACTCTTGGTTTGGCTCAGGTCATGATCTCAGGGTTATGAGGTTGAGCCTTTAGTGGGTTCTCCATTCATTGCAGGGTCCACTTTGGATCCTTTCCTTCCCCCTCCCCCTCCTCCCTGCCCCTCCCTCCACTTGCACATGCTTGCTCTCTCTTTCTCTCTCTCAAACAAGTAAATAAATAAATAAATAAAATCTTTCAATAGGATCCAAATAAAATCTATACCTTGCGATCATGAACATAATTTTTTAGCTCCTAATTTAAAGGTCCCTCATCCACCAGTCTCTTCTTTCCATTCTTTTTTTTTTTTTTTTTAAGATTTTATTTATTTATTTGACAGAGAGAGATCACAAGTAGGCAGAGATACAGGCAGGAGTCCGGGGGGAAGCAGGCTCCCTGCTGAGCAGAGAGCCTGATACGGGGCTCGACCCCAGGACCCTGAGATCATGACCTGAGCCGAAGGCAGAGGCTTAACCCACTGAGCCACCCAAGAGCTCTGTCTTCTTTCCATTTTTAATTTAAAGAACCAGGTTGTTTTTCTGTAGCTTTTCCCATAGTCTTTATCTTGCTGATTTCATCCCTATAATATCCTCTGCCATGTCTCTCTGTCCTTTGTATTTCCTCTTTGTCAGAAATCAGGTAAATCGGGGCGCCTGGGTGGCTCAGTGGGTTAAGCCGCTGCCTTCAGCTCAGGTCATGATCTCGGGATCCTGGGATCGAGTCCCGCATCGGGCTCTCTGCTCAGCAGGGAGCCTGCTTCCCTTCCTCTCTCTCTCTGCCTGCCTCTCCATCTACTTGTGATTTCTCTCTGTCAAATAAATAAATAAAATCTTAAAAAAAAAAAAAAAGAAATCAGGTAAATCATCTTATTTGGCTCCAGTTTCAATTTTTTACAAGGATGCTTCATAGGTAGTGGTGCAGATGTAATGTCTGGGTGTCTGTTATTTTGTTTATTTGTTTGTTTAAGATTTTATGTATTTATTTGAGAGAGATCGAGAGTTAGAGAGATCACAGAGGGAAAAGGAGAGGGAGAAACAGACTCCTCACTGGGCAGAGAGCCTGACACGTGGCTTGGTTCCAGGACCCTGAGATCATGACCTGAGCAGAAGGCAGACGTTTAACCGTCTGAGCCACCCAGGTGCCCCTGGATGTCTCTCTTCATGATGCCACTAACAACCATTGCTTAGACCCCTTAAGTCACTTGGGGTTGCAAAATGGTGGTATGCTAATCTTGCCAGTCCTTCCATGACCATTAGCGGAAGGACTTTCATAAAGAGAAGTTTCCCTTCGCTAGCTCTGTAGCGGCCTTGAGGACTGTGTCATACAGGAGAAGCAAGAAAACGCTTCTTGGCCTTTATTTGCTTCCTTTAAAATGGGCAGTTGTTTTACTGACAACTTCCAAAGGTGACCATTAAATGTTTTGTTTTGTCTTTTGGCACCATTATTAGCCTGTGATGTCAACATATTTGATGTGCTTGAATACATTACAACTATTATCCTTATTGAGAGATTGTACCATCTATGGGTTGGTTCATGCTTTTTTTTTTTTTATATGACCCTAATAATATATGAGAGTAGTGCTATCTTGCTTTTCACAATAAGGACAGTCTCATTTGTACAGTTTCTGCCCAGGATTTGGAATCCACCATTTCTATCAAGAAGCTCTGGTAACTTTTATTTATCTATTTATTTAAGATTTTATTTATTTATTTGGCAGAGAGAGACACAGCTAGAGAGGGAACAGAAGTAAGGGGAGTGGGAGAGAGAGAAGCAGGCTTCCCATGGAGCAGAGAGCCCAATGAGACTGCATCCCAGGATCCCGGGATCATGACCTGAGCAGAAGGCAGACACTTAAGGACTGAGCCACCCAGGTGCCCCAAAGCCCTGGTAACTTTTAAAGGGACAGAGGATTTAGAAGACTTCTGGCCCTGTGGGTATTCAATATTACTGGGTTGGCCTTTGTTTCAGGACCTTTTGGTGAACAGAGCTAGATAACACTTATTTTTAAGGTAAAACACGATGAATTCACACTTTTAACTCCAGGTCAAATTAGGACTATATAATGTTTATTTAACTTCATCAATCTTAATTTATATCTTCTTTCTTTCCTGAAAAAAAAAAAATCCTTATTCTAAGCAACACCAACATAAATAAACCATTAAATTTATCCCACAATTACACACAACTGCACCTACAGAAATACCAACACTGCCAAATAATAGTATGATTATTAAATACATTTTAAAATACTGTTACAACTCTTTTTGTTACTAGGATATATTACACTAGGGATCCGCAGACACATTGCTGTGTTACAAAATCATCTGAAATAGTCCTTCCCTGTTGAATATACCACTAACTCAGTACACAACACTCAAGTGTTTTCCTTTGTTTTTATATTAGCCACTGATATTTTAATTTATGTTTATAAGTATATCAAATATTTACATGGTTTCAGGGGTAAATCTACACAACAAAATACATTCACATAAGCCTAGATTTTATATTTGTTCCATCCATCTTATTCCCTCCAGCTTCTTTAAATGTCTTTTTTTTTTTTTAAGATTTTTATTTATTTATTTGACAGAGAGAGAGAGAGATCACAAGCAGGCAGAGAGGCAGGCAGAGAGAGAGGAAGGGAAGCAGGCTCCCTGCTGAGCAGAGAGCCCGATGCGGGGCTTGATCCCAGGACCTCAGGATCATGACCTGAGCCGAAGGCAGAGGCTTAACCCACTGAGCCACCCAGGCACCCCTTCCCTCCAGCTTCTTATTGGTAACTACATTTTTTTAATGTAATAGTTTCTCTTACCATATACATAACATTAGCAAATATATTTACAAACATTTTTATTTTCTTCTCTTTCTTGAATAAAAGTAGCAAATATGAGGAAACACAAGTAAGGGACGCCTGGGTGACTCCGTTGTTTAAGCATCTGCCTTTGGCTCAGGTCATGATCCCAGGGTCCTGGGTTCAAGTCCTGAGTACAGCTCTCTGCTCAGCAGGGAGTCTACTTCTCTCTCTCCCCCTTGCTGTGCTCTCTCTCACACCATCTCTCTTTCTCTCTCTCTGGTAAATAAATAAAGGAAGAAAGCACAGGTAAAAGTAGGTTGAACAAGACACAAAACTGATTTCTCTCTCTCGTGTAAAAGTACATTAATGATTTGGCACAGCGGCTCTGCTCCAGAGTCCTCAGGAATCCAGTTCCTTCCTGCTCACTGTTCTCATATCATGAGGGGCAGCCTTCATGCTCATGGCCCCAAACGGTATTATCTACGTTCAGCAGCAAAGTGGAGGAAAGAGGCAAAGGGAGCATATCAACTATCTATTTTTTTCATGGTTATTTCTTATTTTATTGGACTGATGAACATCTCACCCTTTCTGAGTTGTAAAGCTAATATAGGACTAAGAATGTAGAGTAGGAAAGGGGGAGAAGCCATCCAAAAATTTGAGTCAACAAGAAAAGGACATAATTCTTTGGGTTGGAATCGAGGGAAAAGCCTGTTTAAAGCTGAAAGGAGTTTGGTTTCTAACAAGAATTCCCTAAAGGTTCTACTAATACAAGGGTCAACTTATGGAAAAACTGTGTATTGCACAAAACCCCATTAGGCAGGGATAATGGGCAGAATAGAAGGCCTGGGGCTATGGGGGCAGCTGCTCCACAGCAGGGATGGCTGGGCTGGCGGCCGCGGCTCAGGCCCAGAACCTGTAGGGAGGAAGAGGCTGGAAGAAGTCTAGAGGCGGAGGTTAGTGCACTCACTCAAAGCCTTGGATTTCCAGTCAGTCTCTAGGATGCAGATGCTTTCCTCACATAGCGTCAACTATCTTCTTAAAAAGAGTCCTGTGGAAGCACTATATGACACTTCCAATTTCCATCCTACTGGTCAGAACAAAGTAATATAGCCACCTCTGTTTTGAGTGGCCATGTGCTCCAGCTAAGGGAGTTTATCAAAATTGACAAGTATACCAATAGGCAATAATTCATGGTAATCCTATGTATCAATAACAATGAGAAAATTCTATATAAAAGTTGCCAAATATAATATCAATAGACAAAAATTCAAGATAACTCTATGTACCAGTTATAATGAGAATATTCTATCTTTTAAAAAAAATAACTATTTCATAGCATGCCTCCTCTATCTACCCCTCCTTGTCTTTGCTACTGTAGATCTGGCTCCTGCAAACACTTCTCCCTGGACTGCAGGCACAATGTTTGCATTTGTCATTAGGGGGCACTAGTGGGTTACTATAAGGCATCCCAGAGGAAGGGCTCGTCTTCCTGATGTTAGTGTACCTTCCTTGTTTCTCTATAGTTTGGATGTTCATGGTATGAAAAAGACTCAGTGATGCCCACCTTTCAACAAGTTTTGCTGGTACCCAAGACAGCTACTTTTTGCCAGAGATGTGTGGGAGAAGCAGCGTAAAACACCCACCCACTGGTTTGTTGGGCACCTCAACAGATAGATTCCTCCTTGCCAGGCACGGGCACCCTAATGGCCTGCTCACCTAGCTCAGTCTTTAACTTCTTTTTGAAGTATCCACCATTCAGTGAGTCACAAACACTCTCCAAGGAGAACTGATCTCAGCCTGGGGAGGAGAGCTCTTGTAAATGTATTCTTCCTTTTGAAAATGTCCCTAAGCTCTAAAGGTAATGACTGCTACCTAACATTTGCTATGTTTGTATTGCCTAGGGTTCTGTTTTGCCATTTTTATATTACTTGTTAATAAATCTTTATATTAAATTTTCTTTTTTTACTTTCACTTCTGATTTCTATCTTCGACATGAATTCTGACTGAGACAGATGGCAATGCAAATAAATTAAAATCCAGTAACTAATTCAACAAAAGATGTGCAAGATCTTTCTGGAAGGGAAAGAAAAACGACTTTATTCAAAGACAATAAAAAGATAAAAAAATAAATGAAGAGAGACATACCACGCTCATGGATATAAAGATTCAGGATATCATCCATTTTTCCCAAATAATCTATGGATTCAATATAATTACAGGCAAAATACCAAGGTATATAAATATATTAGATACAATTAACTAAGTACAATAGATAAATACAAGTACAAAAATATATGAGATATAATTAAATACAATGAATAAACATAAATAGATAAATAAATATTTATGAATACCTACTACTATAATTACATGATTGAATAAATAGAGAAATGGAGGAAAAGAGACAAATTTTTCATTCAGAACAATTCAAAATAATTTACATGGATACACACCCCCTCAAGAAGGTAGCATACAACTTCTCAACACTTTAGTGCAGGTTTGGCTTAGTGACTTATTTCGATAAAGTATGGAAAAGGAGAAAAAAGTAACTTTACAGTGGAGCAACTTGGCAAACACTACCTCTAGTCAGATGATCAAGGTTGACATTATCAATGATGAGTCCCGTTGATAGCATATATTCTTTTTTTAAAGATTTTATTTATTTATTTATTAGAGAGAGAGAGAGAGAAAGCAAACAGGGAGGAACAGCAGAGGAAGAGGGAGAAGCAGACTCCCCACAGAGCAAGGAGCCTGATATGGGGTTTGATCCCAGGACCCTGGGGTCATGACCCAAGCTGAAGGGAGACACCTAACCGACTGAGGCACCAGACATCGTGACAGCATATACTCTTGATATGATTTCACCTCTGTGATTGTCCTCCCTAAACCATAACCCCAGTCAGATCATAAGAAAAGTATCAAATAAAGCTAAATAAAGAACATTCTACAAGATGCCTAACCAATGGTCTCCAAAACTATCAAGGTCATCAAAATAAGGAAAGTTTGAGAAACTGTCACTGTTGAACTCTCAGAGAAATCTAAAATGGATGACTAGGGTCACCTGGGGGGCTCAGTTGCTTAAATGTCTGCCTTCAGCTCAGACTATGATCCTGAGGTCCTGGGATCAAGCCCACATCAGACTCCCTGCTCAATGGGGAGCCAGGTTCTCCCTCTGTCTACCACTCCCCCTGCTTATGCTCTCTCTCTCACTCCACCTGACAAATAAATAAATAAATAAAATCTTTTTAAAAATTCAATTTATTTAAACCAAAACCCTCCAAAAACAGTTCACATATTTCTCTCATGCTAACTTCTGGCAATCACTGATATGTTCTCAGTATACATGAGCTTAGCCTTATAAACATGTATATTTCACATATAAGAAAGAGCATACAGTATTTGTCCCCCTCTGTCTGCTTATCTACATAGTATCAAGTCATTGAGGTCCATCTGTGTTGTTGCAAATGGCAAGATTTCACTTTTTAATGGTTGAATAATATTCCATTGTGTGTATATTTCTTTATCCGTTCATCTATTAAAGGTCACGTAGGTAGTTTTCATGCCTTGACTATTACAAATAATGCTGCAATGAACATAGGGGTGTGTATATCTTTTTGAGTTAATGTTTTCATTTTCTTTGGATAAATACCCAGAAATGGAATTGTTGGACTGTATGGTAGTTCTAGTTTTAATTTTTTAAAAAGCCTCTATAACGTTTTCCATAATGGCTGCACCAATTATGTTCCCACTAATAGCATGCAAGGGTTCCTTTTTCCCCACACCCTCACCAATACTTATTATTTCTAGTCTTTTTAATAATAGCCATTCTAACAGGTATGAAATGATGTCTCATTATCGTTGTGATTTGCATTTACCTGATGATTAATGATGTAAAGAATTTTTTAAAATACCTATTAGCCAATCATATGTCTTCTTTGGAAAAAATGTATTCAGATCTTCTGCCTGTTTTTTAAGTGGAATTTTGGGGGTTTTGCTATTGAGTTGTATGAATTCTTTGTGTGTTTTGGATATTAGTCCCTTGTCAGATATACAATTCACAAATATTTTCTTTGATTCAATAGGTTGTGTTTTCATTTTGTTGATAGTTTTCTTTGCTGTCCAGATGCTTTTTAGTTTGATATAGTCTGACTGGTTTATTTTTACTTCTGTTGCTTTGGTTTTTGGTGTCAGATTCAAAAGATCATCACCAAAACTGATTACTTTTCTTTTCTGATGTTTTAATTAATCTTTTAGGCATCTATTGCAAAGTTACTGAAAATATTTACTCTTCGATTCTTGGAGGGAAAATGTTTGAATATTAATAGTGATTACCTCTGGATACAAAATTACAAGGGCTCCTGTTTTATTCTTTACACCCTGTTTATTCTTTACACCCTTTTCGAAAATCTCATTTAAGAGCATACATATCTTATACAAAAGATGTTATTAATGGTTTTTTATTAATTCATTCAGTAAATATGCATTTAACATCTGCTCCGTCTAGACACTGATGATTTGTTTATGAGCAGGACCGACACTATCCCTATTGCCTCAGAGCTTACATTCAAGGAAAGGAGACAAAATAAACACGGAGGAAAACCCTGCTGGCTTGGATGTGGGGTGGGACTGGAAGGGCGGAGTCAAGATGGTCTGAACAACGGAGACTATGATGTCATTTACAAAGAGAGGAAGAAAGTGTTTCAAATCATTGAGAGGTTATTGATCAAGTAATACCTGTGAAATACACACATGAAAGACAAGTGTCATTGGGACTGATACTTGGCTAAGGAGATTAAACTATTATTTAATTGCCTACATCTCTCCACATCCTGAAAAAAAAATGTTTTTATTATAAAAATTTCACTCTAGGGGTGCCTGAGTGACTCAGTCAGTTAAGTGTCTCCCTTCGGCTCAGGTCATGATCTTGGCATCTCAGGACTGAGCCCCAAGTTGGGCTCCGTGCTCAGCGGAGAATCTGCTTCTCCCTCTCCCTCCACCCCTCCCCCACTCCTGCTCTTGGTCTCTCTCTCTCTCTCTCTGTTTTCTCTCAAATAAAATAAACAAAATCTTTTTAAAAATTTTTCAGTCTAACGAGTTAAGCACTATTTATCAGAAGAAAAAATTTTGAAAACTAAAGGATTTCTAAATTCTATAGCTCTTTGCAGCGTAGGATTTAAATTTATTAACTTGCCTGAGATGCTGAGAGAATTGGGTGTGCAAGCCTTTGAAAGGCATTTTATAGGGTCTTTTAACCAAACTCATTTATTTTCTACCCAAATTTTTACAAAAGCCCCAAGCATCCTCTAATTATAATTATTCTCTGTACCTCAATGTTTAACTCAATCTCCTTTACATTTCAAAGACAAGAGAGTACTTCAATATAAGAATTAAGAGGTTGTCGCCAAATTTGTCTTAAGATTTAATTTATTTATTTGAGAGAGAGAGAGTAAATGAGAGAGAGAGAAAGAGAGAACACAAGTGAGGAGGGGCAGAGGGAGAGAGAGAAGCGGACTACCCTCTGAGCTCAGACTACCGGGCTCCATCTCCAGACTCCAGGATCATGACCTGAGCCGAAGGCAGATGCTTAACCCACTGAACCACTGTCTTAAGATCTCATACTGTGTCAGTTACTAGAAGATTCATAACATTATTAAATAGTAACATAGGTGACTGTGGCTTATCAGACATCAAATGGTCAAATCATTTTTACACATGGTCACACCTAAAGAAATAACCTGTACTAACATTCAAATAGAAAAAAATGTTTTGTATCATTTTATGTGACAGTCATTGGAGTGTCTCTTCAATTTCATCCACACCATGGTCTCCCTTCTTCCGTTGCACTGCCATTCCCCCTCCCCATCTGCTCTGTAGTTGTTACTCTTTGTATTGTTATTCCTCTTTTGCATACATCCTTGGGGGGGGTTCCCTCACCAATTGGCCTTTTGACCTCTTTCCTCCTGATTGAGTCAAGTGCTACCCTCTCCATAGAGCTCTTCTTCGCTTCATCTCTCTCCTAGCTACATCAAACTTATTTTTTTTTTAAAGATTTTATTTATTTGACAGAGAGAGATCACAAGTAGGCAGAGAGTCAGGCAGAGAAAGGGGAGAAAGCAGGCTCCCTGCGGAGCAGAGAGCCCGATGCGGGACTCGATCCCAGGACGCTGGGATCATGACCTGAGCTGAAGGCAGAGGCTTTAACCCACTGAGCCACACAGGCACCCCTACATCAAACTTGTTTACCTCTCTGCGTCCATTACTGATTACCAAAGTCCAAGGCACAGCTAAGGGCTGCACATACAGTGTTAAAGAAAATAGTCCCTATGTGCAAAACTTTTAAGGAAATAGAGCTTTTATAGTTCATCTTCACTGTTTTTTAGTTACATGAATAAATGAATTAATTTGGAGACTAGATAAAATCACTGTTATCACAGAGTCGGTCATAAAAAATTTACTTGGGTGAGTGTAATTATCCACCATGACCAGTGCAGCAAAGCATAAAGAAGGCTCCAAAAGCTGAAAAATTTTCCATGTCCATTGACCTAGAATCTTGGAAGAAATTAAACCACATTTTTAATTAAAAGAAACAGAAAGCAATCAAAATATGAGAAAATGAACTCTTTATAAAAATTTAACGTGCTTTTTAAAGCACTAAAATAGTCTTTTTTCAGGCCATAAGTATGTTTTGTTTTGTTTTCACCTTTTTGCGATTATGTGTGTATGTCATGCTTTTAAAATCAGTGCCATATGGTATAAAAACTTGTAACTAAGAAATAAAAAACAGGTTCTAGTGTAATCACCATCATTTCAGATATTTGAATGAGGTTCTCAGTATCTCTTAAGTGTCCTTGTGCAGCAAATATGTTAAAGATATTTGTCCTTTTGTTCAAAAAGAATGTGATGAGGTTTAGTTGACCAACCGTAGATAGAAAACTTAAAATAGACTAGAGAAACATACTTTGCTGGAGGTAGAATATCATAGCTATCGGTGGTAAGCACAATAATGGGCTCCCGAAGATATACAAGTCTTAATTCCCAGAACCTGAGAATATGTTATCTTCTGGGGCAAAAGGATTTTCGCAGATCTCATTAAGAATCTTAAGACAGAGAGATTGTCCAGGTGGTGACCAGGATTTTCTCCTTGATCAAACTCTTCCTAGGCTCCTCTGAGCCCTCTTCCCAACTAAGCCTCTGTTTCTAACAGCTTGAGGCTACATCCCTAGGATGCCTCTAGCCCCCATTTAAAATGCCTGCCTGAGAAAACTCAAGCTGGCCAAATGAATTTACTGTTTGTTCCAGCCAACTCCTGAAGATAGAGCCCCCTGTCTTGCACTCTTGGTAGGAGGGAAGGAGCCTAACTTTTCAGAGGGCTAGTTAACAAACCCAGATGGTCACATGGACCAACCCTCACTTCCTGCTTCTTAAGATTTTCATTTCCCTGACTGTGCGGAAGCCATTCCCCCAATTTCTCCCTCAGTCTCCCTTGAAAACCTTCAATTACCTATGCACAGTCTGGAACGGAGCTCAGGTCTTTCTCCTACCATCAGTCGTCACCGAATAAAACCTGGTTTCACTGCTTTAATTAAAGTCTGACTGCATTTATCTTTGACAGTGGGCCCGATGTAAAATCACCAGGGTCCTCATGAGAGGGAGGTGGGAAGATCAGAAACCAGAAGAGGAGACAACCGAAGCAGAGATGGTGATCAGCTGTCAACCAAGGAGTGTAGTCATTCTCTACAAACTGGAAAAGGCCAGGAAGGATTCTTCCCTAAGGTATTGAGAAGAAATACAAGCTGTGGTTCCTGGGTGGCTCAGTGGGTTAAAGCCTCTGCTTTCGGCTCAGGTCATGATCCAGAGTCCTGGGATCGAGCTCCACATTGGGCTCTTTGCTCAGCAGGGAGCCTGCTTCTCCCTGCCTGTCTACCTACTTGTGATCTCTGTTTTGTCAAATAAAAAATAAAAAATCTTTAAAAAAAAAAAAGAAAGAAAGAAAGATAGAAGGAATATAAGCCTATGGACCACTGGATTTCAGCCCCAGACCTCTGACCTCCCAGAACTGTAAGATAACAAATCTGTATTATTTTCAGACACTAAGTTTGCGGTGATATGTAATAGCTGTAAGAAACTAACAAGCCATCTGTGCTACAAGATCAGCCCAAAGTGTGTTAATGTCTTATAACCACCAGAAATAGGATCGAAACAACCACCTTATGGATTTTTGTGACCATGGACAATCTGGAACTCGTAGAAGGCTGGCATCAGTACATTTCTAAGGAATATATATCTTCAAGTAGGTCTGTGATTCAAAATTAAGTATCTTTCTTTGGGAACACGAAATACATACTGGATACCAGAGAACTTGCATAAGACTGAGTGGAACTTCTTGACAGACATACAAGGGTGAAGTCATGATCATTTTTCTCAGCACTTTTAACAAGGCTGATTCATTTTTTTTTTAAGATTATTTATTTTTGAGAGAGAGTGCAAAAATGAGGGAAGGGGCAGAGGGAAAGAATCTTCAAGCAGATTACCCGCTAAACACACAGCCTGACGCAGCGCTTGATCTCATGACCCATGAGATCATGACCTGAGCAGGAACCAGCCCCAAGGCTGATTCATCTTTACTGAAATTGATTCCCTTCACAATTGCTAAGGAAAATTCTAACATATAACACACTTTCAATTAGCTCTGCTCTTGGGGGCAATATAATAAAATGATATACTGTCGGCCCAACACCAGCCTTCTTACAGAACCTTTAAAGGGCTGCTTGTGTTTGCTTGGTGTGCGGGCCTATGGAACGGAAAGCATAATGGACTCTTCTCCCAGAAACAGCATAGAGAGACCAACCAGCAAGTTGCATGTTACCTTGGTGCTGGAGGCCAGATTTCAATTTGATAATTCATTTTCCCTCTCTTGAGTTTATTTATTTTTTATTTTTTTAGTATTTTTAAACTTATTTATTTGTGTGAGAGAGAGAGCACAAGCAGAGGGGAGAGGGAGAAGCGCGTTCCCCACTGAACAGGGAACCTATGCAAGACTTGATTCCAGGACTCCCGGGATCATGACCTGAGCCAAAGGAAGATGCTTAATCGACTGAGCCACCTAGGCAATCCCCTCTCTCTAGTTTAGATTGCCTACACTCTTGTATTTTGAGGTGTTTTGGTTTGTGGTTAATCTTAAGAGGCAACTATATTATCAAATGCCAATATCTGCTCCTTTTCTGTTTTCTACTTGCTGATCTGATACATTTCCAGAATGAATGTCTTTCTTAGTTAATATTGTTCAGAATAAATATCTGGCCTAAATTTGCCCATTCTTTCAGATGGCCATTCACATTCCCATTGATCTCATATTTCCCTAATATTCTTTTTTAAAATTAATGTATTATTTAATTATTTAATGTATTGTATTGTAAATATAATGTATTATCTGCTTCTGGGGTACAGGTCTGTGATTCATCAGGCTTACACAATTCACAGCGCTCACCATAGTTTCTCCAATACTCTTTTTTTTTTTTTAAAGATTTTATTTATTTGACAGAGATCACGAGTAGACAAAGAGGCAGGCAGAGAGAGGGGGAAGCAGGCTCCCTGCTGAGCAGAGAGCCCAATGTGGGGCTCCATCCCAGGACTCTGGGTTCATGACCTGAGCCGAAGGCAGAGGCTTTAACCCACTGAGCCACCCAGGTGCCCCAATTTCTCCAATACTCTTAAATGTATACTTTACAATCTCTAATATTTCTGGCCTCTCACAAAACAATTTTTCCAAGATACACTTATAATACAGATTGTGCCCATTTCTATTATGCTCCATTCTTGCCGGCCACATCTCGGGGAAAGTAACTGAAAAATCACTTATTTTCGGGACTCTTCCCAGTGGTAGTCTAAGTTCAGGGATATTAACAATTCAAACTGGATGAACATTTGCAGCAAGGGAAATGGAAATTATATTTTTCTGGGAACTTCTATGTTGTCACCATTAAATCATACTGTGAAATGGTTTCAGATTGGAAAGATTCCATCTCCCGCAACATGGGCCCTGTGGCTCCAACTGGGCATTTTCCTTCAAACTATAAACTTTCTTTAGCTTATTTTACATTTCAGTTAACTTCAGCAGGCAAATGGGTAAAGAAAAATATTATGTTTCAGCTGTAAGTTTGGAAGGGATTCTGTTGTGTCCCTTGGAGGATTTTGTAATGGCAAAATTGCATTGACTGCAAACAGCCCTTCTTTTAACAGATGTGCATGATACACATGGTTTAGGAAGGAAACGAATTATGGTCTGCAATCCATTTGTAATGAAGTAACGTCTCTAAAATGACCACTGACATCCTACCTTCTTTGGTGGCAAGTTTTACAAAAGCAACAGCTCAATGAATAAATTGGTTACTTCAACTTGTGCAAGGTTTGTAACAGGTAATTCCCCCCATGAGTGTCTTAATGTTTCTTTAATTAAGGGCTGCATTCTAAATTAATTAAAGAGGACCCCGGAGGAGAAACATTGAGCTGGCAAACTTAATTATGAAGCCTTGGGGTGTAACAAGTCTCTAAAAGTGAAATTTAATAAAACTGGCTCTACCTTTAAATAAATGCAAACCCCTCTTCCAGAAAGTCGAATTAATTTGGTTACTCACCATGTTTGGGGGAACGAAACCCTGGAAAAAAAACTCATTCTTGCTATGAAAGAGTCTGTAAATGTGTCAGAGCTAGTTTGCTAGTTTTGTGAAAGAACTTTAAGGATAATAAAATAAAATTAAAATTAATTTTTAAAAATTATATGGTATGGACTTGTGCTTCTAGGAATAACAGACCAAGATTTCCACCAAAGACAATTAGAAAATCTGGACAAAATCTTTTTGTAAAAATGGCTTTGTGGGATCGGAGTTAATAAAATAGTAAAGAGTTACCAAGCTGGAAGCCAGTGGAGGACATAGGCCTGGGAAGGGAGCTGGAGTTTGGGGTCACTCTGCCCCTGGGGATGTTTGCCAATCCTGAAAGCCTCACACTTCACAGCCTCACATGGCTTGGGAAACAGAACGAGGTCCAGAGTCTACCAGAAGTGTCCTCCATGAACGTTCTTCTTCATTTTCAGAGTGGGAGAGTTGCATCCTAAGATTGGGGTGAACTAGAACCTGAACGAGAACCTGAAGTTCAGCTTCGAATTATCTCAATGCCTAAAACTGGAATAATATGAAGAAGGCAGACAGAAGCAAACGTAAATTCATCCTGGATGAACAGAATCCTGGATTCATTCTGGCATCATCGAAAATAACCAGGCACATAAAGACTCGTGACATGAATAAAACTAGAAGCAAAAAAACAAACCAATGGGGGCCTCACACAGTGGAATTGCCAGATGTGAACTCCTAAATGCTGGGGGAAAAAAGAAGAAGGAAAGGTTTTGATGTCCGGGTTATTTTGGTGAAAAACAACAAATTGTTTTTGTGATTTTAGTTTTTTTTTTTTTTTAAGGTTTTACTTATTTATTTGTGAGAGAGAGCGAGAGGGCACAAGCAGGGGGAGCGGCAGGCAGAGAGAGAAGCAGGCTCCCCGCTGAGCAAGGAGCCCGATGGTGGACTCCATACCAGGACACCATGATCATGATCTGAGCTGAAAGCAGATGCTTCACCAACTGAGCCAACCAGGTGTCCCTGAAATACCAAATTGTTAATGCATCTTTGCTTTCAGATTAGCCAATCCAGAACACATCCCCTCAACCCTAATCCCTCCTCAGAACCAGTCAACACTAGCCCAAACACTGCATGGCTTCTTCAAGTGGTTTTCCTTGCTGATGAACTAAATAAAAAAACCTAACTTTAAAAGTGTATTTCTTGTCATCTTTGGCTGGTAGCTTTGACACAATTCAATGAAAGAGTTAGGATCATTTCCCTCTGTATATGATGAGAAAGTCGTGATGGATTTCCAGCCATTGTAAACACAATAACTTAAGAGAAAGAACATGATATCTGATTTTTTTGAGAAGTGTGGGTCATCTAAATGATCTAGGGAAGTTTTAGACACTTAGTTCCTACTTATATATCTGAATAAGCTAATAATACAACTGTATAATTCAGAAATGTTTTTTTTTTTTTTTTTTTTTTTAAGATTTATTTAGTTAAGGGACGCCTGGGTGGCTCTGTTGGTTGGGCAGCTGCCTTCCGCTCAAGTCATGGTCCGGCATGCTGGGGTCGAGTCCCGCATCTGGCTCCTTGCTCAGTGGGGAGCCTGCTTCTCCCTCTGCCTCTGCCTGCCACTCTGCTCGCTCGCTCGCTCTCTCCCTCTCTCTCTCATAAATAAATAAATAAATAAAATATTTATTTAAAAGAGAGAGACACGCATGCACAGGAGCAGGCAAGGGAGAGGGGCAGAGAGAGAGAGAGTCCTGAAGCTACTCCCCACTGGGCAGGGAGCCCAGCACAGGGCTCAATCCTACAACCTGCGAAGGTGACCTGAGTGGAAATCAAGAGTCAGGCACTTAACCAACTGAGTCACCCAGGTGGCCCTGTAATTCGGGGATTCTTAAAGCTATATATAGCCATCAGGTCCTGGAAAGAAACAAAATAATATGACATAGACACCAAGATCTTAGTGCATCTAACACAATGTGGTCCTTTAAATTATATGCAAATTTTTAAAATTTCATATTTGAAGTTGTAATTTATCAACTGTAGATTAAGATAAGATTTGCCCTGGCCACAAGCTCATAGTTATTTACCTACATGAATGCTGAGAGGTAATATTATTTGATTTCCATTTCCTTAACTTTGGGGGGCTTCTCCAGCTGCATGCCAGAGACAACAGTCTCATCAGTGACAGCACCAATAAAATCTGGGGTGATTTTCAGTTCATCCAGGATTGCGAATCACTAGTTTACATGTCTGTAACCTAAAACAAAAATAGAAAACCTTGTTTAGGAAAAGGAACATTTTTTTTTTTCAGGTTAAATTATCCCGCTGTGTGAATTAACAAAATAACTGAGACCAGGTTTAAGTCACAAGGACAATAAATGTCGTTTTTATAACCAAGAGAAGAGTGCCATGTAGATCAGACTTTCCACTGTTTTGCTTTCCATTCGACAAAGACTTATTGTGTGCCTACTGCAAGCCAGGCCTTGTGCCCTGGAAATAAGAGTCAATGAAACAGACATGTTCTCTCGAGGACTTTCTGGTTTAGAGGAAGAGCCAGACATTAACCAAACAGTCATACACAGAAGTATTTAAGAATGACCTGTGACAAGTACTACGAAGACACAGTACAGAGTCCTTCGAGAAAACATGTAGGGGGCACCTGTTCTGGGCTGAAATGTCAGGGAAGTTTGAGTTTGAGATAAAATGTTTCAGTTGGAAGATGAATAAAGTGGGCAAGGGTCTCCCAGAAAAAGGAAAAAGCATGTGCAATGTCCTGAAAAAGAGAATAGGGTAATGCTTCTTGAACTTTAATATGCACATATGAGTTGTCTGGGGGTTCTTATTAAAAGACAATAGATTCAAAATGCAACACAGGATAGACATCAAATTCACGAGAGAAATTAAAAATTTAAAAATTTAAGTTAGTGTACTTAATTAATTCATTTAAAAATTAAATTAAATCCTTGACCTTTATAAAGAGGTCATTCACTACTGTTTTATAAGGCTGTGCGTAGGGCAGGGGTGCAGGTCCTAGAAATAATAGAAATGGGGGAAAAATCGGTTTTTCATGGGGATCCCTTTACTTTCATAGTCTCATTGGGAATCTCTCAAAAACTTTTAGTAAACTTTTTTCTATATTGTTATGTAAGAGATTTTAATGAATGGACTCTGCTTAGCAGTTAGTGGGTCCTTTTTATGAGATTGATGATGTCTTTTTTAAATTCTGGGAATGTTTTTCCCATTATTTAAGAATTAGGTCCACTTCAGGGGCGCCTGGGTGGCTCAGCCGGTTAAACGTCTGACTCAGGTCAGGATCTCAGGGCTGTGAGATGGGTCGTGCTGGGCTCTGCACTCAGAGGAGTCAGATCTCCCTCTCCCTTTGCCTTTCCCCGCCATCGCTCACTCTCTCTCTCTCTCCCTTCTCTCCCTTGCTCTCTAAATAAATAAACAAGTCTTCAAAAAAATAATGTCCACTTCATTATATCTTTTCTTCCCTGTGTGTCTTTTCTGTCTCTATAAACAGTGGAAATTTTGTCTTCCATGACCCTTTCTTTCATATGGTCTATATTTTGTCCTTTTGCACTGTAGTTTAGAGAAACAATTGATATGAATTATGAACATGACAGTTTTTTTTCTCTACTGGGTCCAAAGATGCCACAAAATTGGCCTTTAGTTTTACCCGTCAGATCTTAATTTGTTCGAACTCAAGCTGATTCTGTTTTAGAATCGTAACTCTATAACTCCTTTTACATAACTCCAAAGACATCATTAATTGTATTTGTTTTAAATTCTGTTCTAATTGCTGTATTAACTTGTTTATTCAAGTATGCTTTCTGGCATTTTTTTTCCCCCGTGGTGTGGCGTTTTGTAAGCAGAAAGAGTTAGGGGTCCTCTGAAAAAGAAAAAGAGAAGAAAAAGCTTTCGGGACACAAAAGAAGTCATTTTAGACTCCTAGCTGTTTTTGTGATCTACGCCCAAGGACAATACTTGCAGAACTTCCTAAGGGGTGTTGGGAATTATTACAAAGGAATGTAAAAACCTCGGTGCTTAAGGATTTTAAGGAAACAAGGAAAATGCAAAAAATAACAGTCTCTATAGGCAAAGAGCTAGCCTGACAGTATCCAACGTAAATCAGTAGTAAAATTCCTGGTGCTTTTTCAAAAGTAAAGATTGACAACACACATTATGGGTCAGTTTTTGCAGGAATTAAACACTCTGAGTACTCCATGACGGGATGGACTGGAGCCAGACGACTGATGATACTGACCTTGGCAGGCAGTACAGGTCAACTAAGACCTGTACTCTGTCAGCTAGGACCTGCTTTTGCCTCAACTCTGTACTGAGGTCTCTTTGCCAAGCCCATTCATGAATATGCATGCACCCTGAGCTTAAAACTTCCCCAGTTTTGTTGGCTGGGGAGTCACAGCTTGGGAAGTTGTTCATTGTCATGTCCTTCATTTGCTGCAAATAAAAATTGCTTCCTGTGAACCAATCCCCAGGAGATATCTGTAACTCAACAAGGAACAAACTCACATGAGTTAGGTTACATTTTCTCAAATATTTAATGATATGCATTCGTGTGCTCTTCTTTGCATTTAAGAATCTCTCCTAAGCTGTTCCGTTGTATCTCCATGGGCAGCCTGCTCAGGAAGAAGTGTGCTCTGCACTGACTTTGCTGAGAGTCCCAACCGTCTTGCGCCCACAGAGGGGTGGATTTATAATTACATTTCAGATTTTTCCTTGCTTGATCATTCTTCACAGTTTCTGATTCACCCTATTTCTTTTTTTTTAAAGATTTTATTTATTTATCTGACAGACAGAGATCACAAGTAGTCAGAGAGGCAGGTGGGGGGGGGGGAGCAGGCTCCCTGCTGACCAGGGAGCCTGATGTGGGGCTCAATCCCAGGACCCTGGGATCATGACCTGAGCTGAAGGCAGAAGCTTTAACCCACTGAGCCACCCAGACACCCCATGATTCACACTATTTCTGATTCCCTTTTTATTTTTGAGTTTAGTTATCTATTAATAATTTGCCATTTTTAGAGACATTGATAAGACAGAGATGTAGCATGTATTTAATCTGTGATCTTTAAACCAACTTCATAATTATTTGACATTAGTTTTTTTATGTTTGTGTTTCCTCAATAGGGCAACAATACGTTATGTAGAAAAAGTGATGACTCACTTTTTCTATAAAGATAGATGTAAAGAAGGATGGAATGGAATTCACAATCCAGAAATAGACATATACATTTATGAACAATTGATTTTTGACAAGGGTTCCAAGATCATTTGCTAGGGAAAGAAGAGCAAAACGTATAGTGCTAAGGCAATTAGAAGCCACATGAAACAAAAAATGAAGTTAGGGGCGCCTGGGTGGCTCAGTGGGTTGAGCCTCTGCCTTTAGCTCAGGTCATGATCTCAGGGTCCTGGGATCGAGCCCTGCACTGGGCTCTCTGCTCAGCGGGGAGCCTGCCTTCCCCTCTCTCTCTGCCTACTTGTGATCTGTCTTTCAAATAAATAAATAAAATCTTTTAAAAAAATGAAGTTAGAACCCTCTTTGACACAACTTGCAAAAATTAACTGAACATGGATCGGTGACTGAAGTATGGGAACTAAAATCATAAAACTCTTAGAGGAAAATGCAGGAGTAAATTTTAACTAACTTGGGATTTATCAACATGACACCTAAAGCATGAGCAACGCAATAAGAAATAGAAATATGAGATTTTGCCAAATGGAAGATTCTTGTGCACCAGAAGTCAGTACCAAGAAAGTGAAAAGTGGCACAATGGGAACAATATTTGCAAATCATATATCTGATATTATCCAGATAATTATCCAGAATTACTCTTGTAATTCAACAATAGAAAGATAAATAACTCAGTTTAAAAAGGGGCAAAGGTTTTGACCAGATATTTCTCTGTGTTCCAATCAGGTAGAGCTGGAGGTGCGGGCGATGAAAGAATTCACTCAAAGTGGAACAAAGGAGATAGAAGTTTATTGACTACACTGTGAGGGAGCAGTGAGAGACACACTGAGAGGAGAGGACAGGGAGAGGACAGCAGAGGACAGACTGCCTGCCAGGAGTCCGTGGTGGGGAGCTAGCTTTAAAGGGGAAACTGTGGAGGGACCAGAAGGTGTGGAATTTTCCTTTATTGGTACCTGTGCCTGGCTGTAAGTAGCCCATTGGTCGGCTAAAGCCTATGGCTATTTTTTTTTTTTTTTAAGATTTTATGTATTTATGTCAGAGAGAGAGACAGAGATAGCAAGAGAGTGCAGAAGCCAGGAGGAGAGGGAGAAACAGGCTCCTTGCTGAGCAGGGAGCCCAACGTGGGGCTTGATCTCAGGACCCTGGGATCATGACCTGAGCCAAAGGCAGATGCTTAACCAACTGAGCCACCCAGGTGTCCTGATTGACTGATTGATTAATTGATTGACTGACTGCTTTTGTTTTTTTTGGTTTGGTTTTGATTTGGTTTTGTTGTTGTTGTTGTTGTTGTTTTAAAGAGGGAGTGCATGCAAGCCAGCGGGGGGTGGGGGGGGGGTACACAGGAGAGGAAGAGAGGGAATCTTAAGCAGGCTCCACATCCAGCTCCATCTCACAACCCTGAGATTATGACCTGAGCCACAAGAAGAGTCAGACCCTTCACCGACTGAGCCGCCAAGGTGCCCCGAGAGATTTTTATTTTGGACAAGTGGGAATGTTTTGAAACTATATAGAAGTGGTAGTTATATAACACAGTGACCATACTAAAAGTCACTGAATTGTTCACTTTCAAATGGTTGGTTTATATTAAGTGAAATTCACCTCAAAAAACAATGTTTTTAAAGCAGTGACTGATTTTCCACTTCCATTTCTGGACTAGATGGAGTAGACATACATTCTCCATTCCTCCCACTAAATGCAGTTAAAAGCCCTGGATGTTATACATAAAACAAATATAATGAAACTCTAAAAGGTACAGAGAAAATGCCAGACCATGTAGGGGAACTCTGGATTTCAGAAACAACATGGCAGTGTGGTTCTTCAGTTTTCTTTTTGCTTCATGTATCTTACACTAGGCAATGGAGAAGCCAGAAACTTGGAAATCCCAACAGTACAGACAAAAAAGCCCCCAACCAACCAACCAACCAACCAACCAACAAAACAAACCAAAGAAAAGCCTCCTCTTTCTAGCCAAAGGACCAAGAAAGGGGAGCTTGGTTTTCCACCTTTAGAGCTTGGATTTCCGCCTTCCAGAGAAGCCACTCTCCTCCTCATTGAATGGTGTCAGAGGAGGTCTAGTGGAGAGTCAGGACTATCTCTACTGTGTGGTGGTAACATGGTCACCCCCTGCAGTGTCATTAGGTCACATGGGGAACAGGAATGAGATGAGACCCTGCTGCTCTTCCCAGGCAAGGTGAGATTACTAGAGGTCTAGAGTGACAGGAACACCCAATTATAAAGCGGAGCCCTTTGTCACCCCATATAGCAGTGGAATCTGGACCTTCATACCCACTTAGCAGTAAGGGAGAGGCACCCTCTCCCCTCACCAGAGTCGTGTCAAAGAAAACCTGCTGAGACAGAAGATGAAAGTAAGATTTAGAGTTTCATGACAGAAGATCAAAATGTCCAGGTTCAAACAAAAACCACTTGTCATACTAAGAACTAGAAAAACCTCAGCTCGAAATCAAGAGACACTGAAACCAAGGTGACAGAGATTTTAGAATTCTATGACAGAGATATTAAGGCAATTTGAGAACTGAAAGAATACAGGAACTTCAATAAAAAACCTGATGGATATGCTTAACAACAGAATTGAGGAGCAGAGGAGAGAATCAGCCAATGTGAAGACAGAACAATAGTATCCAATAGGACACCAGAGAAAACAGACGGACAAAAAGGGAAGAGGGCCTTAGGGACCTGTGTGGGTGTAAACTACACAAAAAATCTAACATTCATGGGCGCCTGGGTGGCTCAGTGGGTTAAGCCGCTGCCTTCGGCTCGGGTCATGATCTCAGGGTCCTGGGATCGAGTCCCGCATCGGGCTCTCTGCTCAGCAGGGAGCCTGCTTCCTCCTCTCTCTCTCTCTCTGCCTGCCTCTCTGCCTACTTGTAATCTCTCTCTGTCAAATAAATAAATAAAATCTTTAAAAAAAAAAAAAAAGATCTAACATTCATATCATCACAGTCCCAGAAGGAGAAGACAAAGAGAAGGGTCCAAAAAGGAATTTGAAGAAACACTGGCTGAAAATTCCCCACATTTGGCAAAGAACCAGAAACCTACAGTTTCTTAAAACTGAGTGGACCCTGAACAAGATGAAAGAAAACATAGTAGAATATCTTCCAGATATAGGCTTGGTAAAGAGTTATTAGACATGATGCCAAAAATATGATCTATAAAAGAGATGATTGATAAATTGGATTTCATCAAAATGTAAAATATTCGCTCAGTGAAAAATCCAGTTAAGAGGATAAAAAAGGCAAGCTAACGACTGAGAGAAAATATTTACTAACCACATATACTACAAGAGACACATATCTAGAATGTTCAA
This sequence comes from Mustela nigripes, assembly GCF_022355385.1. Lineage (NCBI taxonomy): Eukaryota > Metazoa > Chordata > Mammalia > Carnivora > Mustelidae > Mustela > Mustela nigripes. The sequence goes on from NC_081566.1 coordinate 21,853,469, forward strand.
AAAAAAAACCTCTCAAAATTCAAGAGTTAAAAAAAAAAAAGGCAATCCTTTTTTTGGACAAAAGACGTGATGTAGAAGAACTGACAATACTGACTCCATCTTGGCCCCTCCATCTGGATCCTGTTTGCACAATGACTTCTCTCAGGACTATTTGTTCTGGGCCCCTGGGAGATTAATACACATGCCTCAGAAATGGCCACCAAGGTGGGGATGGGGGAGGCTTGGCCTCCCAGGAATCTGTTAGAGATAGCATAGTTTTCCCTTCCTGATGCATAGCAACACCACAAGATCTAATGAAAGGCTAGCCATCACTTGGATGCATGCCAACCCTTCCAGGTCACTGCAGTCACCCTTCCTCTCCACTCCTTATTCTATAAAATCTGTGGACCAGACTTTGAAGAAAATAGCTCTGCGGCTACATAGTTACCCTGAATAGAGCGGAGTCTCCTGCTTTGTTTTCTAGTCTCAAAATGCCTTCTAAGTTTGATGGATACTTTATTGTCCCTCCCCCACCATATAACACATAAAATGTTATTTTGTTAAAAAGAATGTACATAAGTCAAGTAAGCACATGGAAAGACATCCAAGATCATTAGTCGTTAAAAAAAAAATACAAATTATAGGGTGCCAGGGTGGCTCAGTCAGTTAAGCATCTGCCTTTGGCTCAAGTCATGATCCCAGAACTCTGAGATCAAGTCCTGCATCAGGCTTCTTGCTCAGGGGGAAGCCAGCTTCTCCCTCTCTACCACATGTGCCCTCTCTCATGCATATTCTCTCTCTCTCAAATAAATAAGTAAAATCTTTTTTTTTTTTTTTTTTGAGAGTTGGGGGGGGGGGGGGGGGTGGGGGGGAGGGGGGTGGGATTATGGACATTGGGGAGGGTATGTGATTTGGTGAGTGCTGTGAAGTGTGTAAACCTGTTGATTCACAGACCTGTACCCCTGGGGATAAAAATATATGTTTATCAAAAATAAAAAATTAAAAAAAAAAAAAAGTAAAATCTTTTTTAAAAAAGGTAACCATAAGGGTCAGTAGATGTAGAGTACACTCTTCACTCTGTATAATCTTTGCAATTTCCTCTGAAGCTATAATTATTTTTAAAAAATGGTGACTAATTTGACAGCTATTTAATTTGAGGGCACTTTAGTCATGTTGTCTAAAAATTTAGCTTAGCCCTCTGGGACATTTGGTTGAAATTTGAATGAATTACCACTAGATGACACCATAGGTTGCATAACCAAACCATCACAATCTTCCCTAAGGTTTGAAATTTATTTAAGCTTCTATTGTTTTTTTTTTTTTAAAGATTTTATTTATTTATTTGACAGAGAGAAATCACAAGTAGTCGGAGAGGCAGGCAGAGAGAGAGAGAGAGGGAAGCAGGCTCCCCGCTGAGCAGAGAGCCCGATGCGGGACTCGATCCCAGGACCCTAAGATCATGACCTGAGCCGAAGGCAGCGGCTTAACCCACTGAGCCACCCAGGTGCCCCAAGCTTCTATTGTTTTTAACTATATCATTATTTTAGAATTTATAAGATGGGATTCATAATCAGATAAAATGTTACTCTTTGTTGATTTTTTTTTTTAATTTTTAAGTCATCTCCACACCCAACGCAGGACTTGAGCTACAACTCTGAGATCAAGAGTCACATGCTCTATGCCTCCTCTCTTTGATCTTAAATCTCATTTTAATTATGTATTAAACTTTATAGAGGGGCGCCTGAGTGGCTCATTGGGTTAAAGCCTCTGCCTTCAGCTCAGGTCATGATCCCAGGGTCCTGGGATCTAGCCCTGCGTCAGGCTCTCTGCTCAGCAGGGAGCCTGCTTCCCCCTCTCTGCCTGCCTCTCTGCCTACTCTCTCTTTGTCAAATAAATAAAATTTTTTTAAAAAAAATTTAAACTTTATAGATTTTATTTATGTTTTTAGATTTTTGTCTAACTAAGAAAAATGTTTTTAGTAGTAATAATAAAACTTTTATGCTTTAAAAAAGAAGTTTTTAGGGGTGCCTAAGTGGCTCAGTGGGTTAAGCCTCTGCCTTCAGCTCAGGTCATGATCCCAGCGTTCTGAGATCGAGCCCCACATGGAGCTCTTTGCTGAGCAGGGAGCCTGCCCCCCCCCCCCCCACCGCCTGTCTCTCTTCCTACTTGTGATCTTTCTCTGCCAAATAAATAAAATCTTCAAAAAAAAAAAAGTTTTTAAAAGCACCTCCTTGGAGGTGCTACTCTGTGGCTATAATGAAAGATGAACAATTGCAAAAATATCACTAAAGAACTCTGAGAGATGTGAATCCTATGAGTTAAGTTACAAACAGCCTTAGATCTAAGGGATCTGCCTGGGTCTCCTCAATTTGCTCCAAGAGTCTAGAAGTGCTGTCAGGCCAAGTAACCCCACACCCACCTTTTTCTTGAAGGTATATCTGTTTTTCCTGGTATTGAAGTACAAGAGCTGTTATGTGAGGTGACAAATACATTCCAACCCCAGAACTTGGTTCTTGTTACATTTTTCTGGAATGATTCTCTTGTCAGATGTCCACCCTTCACTTTATATAAGTCTCTAAAATGTCATCTACTCAGAGTTACTAGTTACTCTGAGTAACTCTAGTTTTTAGTTACTAGTACTAATACTTTGGCATACTTTTTCCCCAGGGTAGGAATTTTGTCTAATCTATTCATCAATCTCATCTACCTACTTCAGTATGAGCATGTTAACAAGATAAATGATAAAATAAGGGAGATACATGTGATATGAGTACATAGTACATTCTGAATCAAGGTCTACATTCCCAGTAAGCCTATTCCTGACATCTTTTTCTGACATGTAAATATCTATCAGCAGGGGCATCTGAGTAGTTCAGTCAGTTGAGTGTCTAACTCTTGGTTTCAACTCGGGTCATGATCTCAGGGTATGGGCTTGAGCTTCTTGTTGGGCTCCACACTCACTGGGGAGTCTGCTTGAAATTCTTTCCCTCTGGCCCTTCCCGCTCTCGAGCACACACACTCGCGCACACTCTCTCTCTCTCTCAAATAAATAAATCTTCAAAAAAATAATAAAATAAAAATCTATCAGAAAAACATGTCTTTTGAAACCCTTAATAGCTTAATATTTAAAATCAGTGTTTTCAATGAGTATAATTAAGCCATATTTTTAAAGGGCAAAGAATATCAAAACAGAGTAATTAGGTGTCAGTGAAATTTGTAAATTTATAAAAGATTTACAGCTTTAATTAAATTTTTATATTGACTTTACTTTATGCCAGTAAAAACCAAAACAGTTTAGTTTAGCTTGGTCTTATGAAAAACACACAAATCTTTCTTAATATAAAATAAATACAAATCAGCACTAATATTACTTTTTTCTTCTCATACAGGTAATATTATCACAATGATACTCCGTTATATTGACATACAAATTTAACACTCATGCTTAACTACCACCTCATCAATATATTCTTATTATATGTGGGAAAAATTATATTTTCAGTCATACAAATTTTTTATCTCTTTTAGGAGGTCATATGTACTCTGAAAAGTGAGTTAGTTTAAAAGAGTGGGTGGTTAAGTAGTGCGTGATTTATATTCTTAGACAAAACTTACAATTCTACCATTCAAGGAAGTTCTGAAAACACCACGCTAAATTACAGAAGGCAGACCCAAAAGGCCACATGTTGTATAACTGCAATATACAGTATCCAAAATAGAAAAATCCATAGAGATAGAAAGTAGATTCGTGTTTGCCAGCGGCAAGGGGAGGGAGAAATGGGGAACAACGAATAAATTCTAAAATCACCCACAGTGGTGATGCTTGCACACATCTGTGAATACAGTTGATCATTGAACGAGGCGGGTTTGAACTGCATGGGTCCACTCACATGCAGATTGTTTCATCGAGTACAGTAAATGTATTTTCTCTTCCTTATGACTTTACTTTTTTTTTTTTTTTTAAGATTTTATTTATTGGGGCACCTGGGTGGCTCAGTGGGTTAAGCCGCTGCCTTCGGCTCAGGTCATGATCTCAGGGTCCTGGGATCGAGTCCCGCATCGGGCTCTCTGCTCAGCAGGGAGCCTGCTTCCTCCTCTCTCTCTCTGCCTGCCTCTCTGCCTACTTGTGATCTCTCTCTGTCAAATAAATAAATAAAATCTTAAAAAAAAAAAAAAAGATTTTATTTATTTATTTGAGAGCGAGAAAGCACAAGGGAGCTGAGTGGGGAGCCCGACGTGGAGCTCGACTCCAGGACCCTGGGATCATGACCTGAGCCCAGATCATGACTGAACCTCCCAGAAACCCCTTCCTTAAGAGTTTAATAACATCTTCATTTTTGTCACTTAATGTGACTATTCATACATTTTCCTGCAGAAATATTAATGCACTTCTTTATCAGATGCTGTCCCGGACCCTGCTAGAGGTGTTACCTATTACAAAATGGATTCGCTGTTGACTTTTCTAAGGTGTTAGAAATTCCGAGTTCTTAATTCTGAAACGCATCAGGTTTCCGAGGTTTTTGAAGAACAACATAAACTTGCATTATTACTAATAATCATTCACATAATAATAAATACTGAACTTTAAATGTGGTTCCCTTCTGGGGACCAGGGCAAAGAGATGCATGTTTAATAAAGAGGTTAGGATGGCGGTATCTGGCCTGAAAGCACTCTAGATCCCCAGAACCAACAGGGACTAATGCATGATCTCTGCAGTTACCGTTATCCAAAGTTGGTTGTAAACCAGGTTTGGTACCCGATTCACAGGAGCCATACCTGTGCGCCTGACCACTCCTCCCCCTCCCATCTTTAATCTTGACTACAAAGAAAATTTATCCCTCCAAGAAATGCTTATAAGTGTTGATGTTTTTTATTTCTAAACACTCCTGTAATGGGAACAAAATTTAAAAGAAAAACAAAAATAAACAAACCTGAAAACACATTTGTACAATGAGTACTTCTGATGTAAAAATCTCCCCCATTGTTTGGGGGAAAAAAAAGCTGAAGGTTTCTCTTAATGAGATACCAGTGGGATTAAACCTGAAATAATGGGATATCGGCATTAAGTCAATTTTTTTTTCCTGTTAGAAAACAGACATTGTCAGATTATTCACTTCAGTGCTATCGTAAAACAACCTGTGGGTCTCTGAAGACTGTCAAGAGATTATTAGTAGCTCTTGGCCCTTGTTTTTGTAAAGACTAGGTTGAGGGGGGGGATACTAGAATAAGGTTTAGTGACAATAACAAAAATTTCAACGAGGTGAGACTTGTTGGGAGTAGAAAGATACAAAGGACCCCTGAAAATATATTTAAACCAAAATGGTTTGGGTACCATATACAAAGGCCAGTGGTTCCCGCAAATGGTCCCGGGACCAGAAGCATCAGCATTACATGCACGTTTGTTAGAAATGCAAATTCTTGGACCCCACCATGGTCTTTCTGAATCAGGAGCTCCACTCAGGGTTGGGGAGCATGGTGTTTTAAGAAGCCATTCAGGCAATTCTGATGCATGTTGAAGTTTGAAAAACCCATTGGCCTGTGCGAATGTCCCCACTTATCCCAAAGTACACTGGGAAAATGTTTTTTTCATGTAGAAAATCAGGCTGCACACTAACTGCATCTTAAAGGCTCTGAGTAGGACTGCAGTGAAGGAAAAAAGAAAGCACGGGAACCCAGGAGGACTAAAGCAAAACATCACGGTGTCCTTGGGGGCAGTTTGTTGCTTTCCTGGAGTTGTAACTTCAGTGTGCAGAGACCAGATCTGTTTTTCCTTTAAGCACTGTAGTAAAATTTATTTTTAGTGATAATTTGTGTTCTCTTTTTGCCTTGCTGGGCAGTTATTATTGGGCACATCTGTCCGCCTTCCTGTAATGGGGTATAGTAAGCTGCTCTGGTCCCCAGAGGGCCCCACATGGCTTGGCAACCTCTTTCTATGGGAAGGCTTGGTTTCAGACTATTTTCCATAAAAAAAAAAAAAAAATATCAGGGATATGAGTCCAACCAGAGACAAGCTGCAAAGACTCAGAAGCTGGTACAGATGGGGTTCATTAGCAATATTTGAAAAAGAACAAAGAAAGCCAAGAGTGGAACATTCTTCCTCTTGTTCACTCTCATTCTTCGTATGATATTCTTTTGTGGTATATCAAATGCACCTGTTGCCCTTTGAACATCTGTTTACAATTAAGGAAGCAACTAATGATTGAAGAATCGGATAGTCATACTGTGGTCTCTAAAACAGAAACAAAAACAAAAAACCCATACTACTTCACACTGAGGCTCAAAACCTCAGTTTCAAACTGATCTTGAAGTAAACCATCCCGGAGGCTTCTTAAATGGAACCCTAATTGTGCTCTATTAAGCAAAAAAGTTACTTTCTGTTCTTAGCAAATGTAGAGATCAAGTTATACATTTGTGCCCTATCCTCTTTTTGTTTTTAATAATTATTTCTTAAAGATTTTATTTATTTGTCCGAGAGGAAGAGAACAAGCAGGGGGAAGCGGCAGGCTCCCCGCTGAGCAAGGAGCCAACATGAGCCTCCATCCCAGGACCCTGGAATCATGACCTGAGCCAAAGGCAGACACTTAATGAACTGAGCCTCCCAGACCAGTGTTTACTCCTACGTTAGCTATTTCTTTGCACCAATATTCTCTCTCTTCTAACTTACATTGTACTGATCACGTGCTGCTTTAAATTTCTAGAAAAAATACATAAATAAAGGTTAATTTGCATTCTCTTCCTCATTCTTAAAGATTAACCAAGTTCTGTTTTTTCCTTCAACATTCTTTATACTTTAGCAAATATTTTCCTGATTGATTGATAGAGAGAGAAAGAGAAAGAGCACAAGCAGCAGAGACAGAGGGAGAGAGACTGTCACAAGGAGCCCATTGTAGGGCTTAACCTCACGACCCTGATATCATGACCTGAGCTGAAACCAAGAATCTGTCGCTTAACCACCCGGGCACCCCACAGATTTGAGAATATACTGTATCTGCCTTATGCCAGGCATCAGAGATACAAAAGATTACATCACTTTTTAGGGCACCTGGGTGGCTCAGTGGCTTAAGGCTTCTGCCTTCGGCTCAGGTCATGATCCCAGGGTCCTGGGATCGAACCCCATGTTGGGCTCTCTGCTCAGCGGGGAGCTTGCTTCCCCCTCTCTCTTTGCCTGCCTCTCCGCCTACTTGTGATCTCTGTCAAATAAATAAATAAAATCTTAAAAAAAATTATATCACTTTTATCCTAAGTACTAATAGAAAAATTAGGTAGATAAACTATGCAATTATGGAAAATTCAAAGTAAGTAACACAATGGTGATATGAAGAAAGGAATGTGATAAGCCACATTATCAAAACGATTTGCAATCAGATTTCATAGACAAAGACAAAGCCTTCATAGAAGCTGCCTACGTTGTTTCTTCTCGACTTAAGATATAAATTGGAAGGAAGATGAAAGATGGAGAGATGCTTTGTTTAAATTTAATATTTTAGTGGCTCAAAATTAGTGCCATCCATATGAAGATGTATTATCTATAATACGTAAGTAGCACTTTAAAAATCAAGGACAAAAGAATTTAAAAACCTGATTGAAAAAAATTTTTAAATAAAGGACAGATAATTCACACATACACACACACAAAGACATAATAATGGCTTTAAAATAAGGAATGATGTTCAACCTTACTTATAATTAGAGAAATGCAAATTAAAACTACACTGAAATACTATTTGTCTTCTATGTACTGGCAAAACATTGAAAAGCATGGCAATATATTCTGGTGGTGAGCATTGAGAAAATAAACTTTCATATATTGCTAGTGGAATGTTTTGGGGGAAATTTGGCAAATTCTAACAAAACAACATGACACTTAATTTTTTTTTTTTTTTTTTTTTTTTTTTGAGTAGTCTCCACAGCCAACCTGGGTCTTGAACTTACCACCCTGAGATCAAGTGTCACATGCTTTAACACTGAGCGAGCCGGGTGCTTCAAGCACTTAATTTTTTATTTAGTAATTTGATTTAGTTAATCCCAACTCTGGCAATTTACCCTGAAAATATACCACCAACAATACAAACGAATTATGCATAAGGTTATTCACTACAGCACTGCCTATAATTGAGAATTGCTCTAATAGAGAACAGTGGTTGGATAAGTGGTGGTACATCTGAACAATGGAGTACTACATGACTGTAAAAATAAGAAGTAAGATCTCTATGAACACTCCAGAATATTTTCCAAGATAATTGTTAAACAAAAATTCAAAGTGCAGAGGCTCCTGTGTGGCTCAGTCGATTAGATGCCTGCCTTTGGATCAGGGCATGATCTCAGAGTCGTGGGATCGAGCCCCTGGTCAGTCTCCCTGCTCAATGGGAAACCTGCTTCTCCCTCTCCCTCTGCCTCTACACCCTGCTTAGGTTTTTTCTCTCTCTCAAGTAAATACAATAAATTAATAAATAAAATCTTTAAAACATTGAAGTCCAAATAAGTATTTGTAATATGAAGGGAGGAGAAATAAGAAAATATGTATTTCTGCTGCATTGTGTAAATAAACAAAAACAAAGGATGGATAACTCTGAAACTCCTAAGATTGGTTGCCTATAAGGAACAGGGATAAACATGGTGGGAAAAGGGAAAGGGATGTGGGACAAGGAGAATCCTACTGAAGTGGGATGAAACGAACCTAATAACTTTTGATGAAGCGGGAACCAAGCTAACCTAAGTAACTTTGGATAATAGTCTATTTATTTTTAAAATTTATTTTAGATTTGTTTTTTATATCTTTTTTTTTTCAAAGATTTTATTTATTTATTTGACAGAGAAAGATCACAAGTAGGCAGAGAGGCAGGCAGAGAGAGAGAGAGGGGGAAGCAGGCTCCCTGCTGAGCAAAGAGCCTGATGTGGGGCTTGATCCCAGGACCCTGAGATCATGATCTGAGCTGAAGGCAGCGGCTTAACCCACTGAGCCACCCAGGGGTCCCTGGATAGTAGTATATTTAAAGAATATACTCCAGGGTGCCTGGTTGGCAGTCAGTTAAGCGTCAACCTTCCACTCAGGTCATGATTCCAGGGTCCTGGGATTGAGTCATGTTTTGGGCTCCCCACTCAGTGAGGAATCTGCTTCTCCCTCTGCCTCTGACTCATTCTTTCTCTCTCTCAAATAAATAGATAAAAACATTTTTAAAAATAAATAAAGGACATACTGCGAAGTTAAAGACAAACAAAACAAAACAAAACAAAAACCTACCCAGAAACACAGCAATCAGTTAGGAGATTTGTTTTTTGTAAGGATATGGGTGAGCACTTCAAACTATTTTATGTGTATTCTAGGAGTAAGCAAATAAGCAAATATACTGTGGATAATGAGAGTCAAGGTTCTACTGTTGGAGAGACGGGTCACAAATAAAGGGTAAAGAACGGAACGAACATTGTGGTGGTGGATTGAGGTTGAAGGTCTCAGCATGAGACATGCACATGCAGATGGACAGAGAGAGACATCGTGTGTGTGTGTGTGATTTTTCCTCTGGTTCTGTCCTCTGAGAGGGCCTCGAAGCAAGGACATCCCAGCACCAAGGGGCACACCCACAGCTCAGGCTTTGATTTCTAAACGACATTCTCAAAAAAAAAAAAAAAAAAGAGGAAAATGAAGAGGAGAAAAGAAATGAAAGTGACTTACAGAAATGGTTGATTTCAGGGTTGCAGGAAAAATACAATATTGAAACATCTCGCAATGCAAGAAAGTAGGAAATACTCAGAGAAATGATGGGGTTGTGTCTAAAGGACATGGCAGCCAACATGGAAGGATCCCCAATGGCCAAATGTGGAACAATTTGAATAATTACATAATGATGTAATAGAGTCTAATCCGTTTAATCAAATAAAAATCCATGAGTCCATTCTGAATAAATAGGAAAACTTCTCCTTTCAGTAGAATCCCAACTAATAAATGTAGAAGGAATTAAGTATTTGTTCAGTCGAACATCACTGTTTGCCAGGAACCACTATAATAATTGTTTCAGGCAGAGATCACCAATGGATGCTAACATAGGTGGATGAAAGCCTAATGAGAAACACAACATGTGGTCTTAAATTATTTCCTCAGAAGAGGCTTATTAATTGCAAAGTTTGTTGGGTTTTTTAAAAAGTAATTTTACACCAGAGAAATCTAGCCCTAACCAAATACCCCTTAGGGTGATTCATGGAGAAGACTATACTCCTTCTGTGTTATTCTTGACAAAAATGCATAATCTGAACGTAATCATGAGGAAAAATCAAGCTAACTCAAATCTAGAGGAATTCAACAAGATTACTGACCAGTATTCTTCAAAATTGTCAATGTCACTATATTAAAAAAAAAAAAAAAACTTGAGGAACTTTTCCAAAGCAAATAAGAATGGGGACACAGGACATGTAAATGCAATGAGTGTCTCTTGGGTGCCTGGGTGACACAATGGTTGGCCACCCAACTTGGTTTCAGCTCAGGTCTGATCTCAGGATCATGAGATTGGGATCCCCGTAAGGCTCTGTGCTGAGTACAGGGTCTGCTAAAGTTTCTCTCTCGCTTTCTCTCTGCCTCTCTCCCTTGCTCTCACTGTACCCCAAATGAATGAATGAATGAATGAATGAATGCAATATATGATGTTAGCCTGGATCCCAGGCCAGAAAAAGGATGTTAGTGGAACAACGAAATAAAGCAGAAATAAAGTCTTTAAGTTAGATAACAGTACAAAATAATAATATTTCTTAATTTTGAATTGGTAATGGCGTAAGATGTTTACACTTAGGAAATTTGAGTGAAAGATATATGGGGAATCTTTGTATCATTTTGCACCTTTTTTAAATAGGCCTGAAATTATTTCCCATGAAAAGTCAAAAATATTTTTAAAGTAGTGATTTTTATTGATAATTTTCTTTCAGTAATATGTTGGAGTTACATGAATGTACACTTTTTTCTTCAATAAAGCTTCTTATTTTTTACTATCTTTTTTTTTAAGAGAGAGAGAGCAGTTTGGGGTGAGCAGATGGAGAGGGAGAGGGAGAATCTTAAGCAGGCTCCGTGCCCAGCACAGAGCCCGACTCGTGGCTCCATCTCACGACCCTGAGATCAAGACCTGAGCTGAAATCAGGAGTCAGATGCTTAACTGACTGAGCCACCCAGGTTCACCTAAAGCCTTTTATTTTTAATACAAAAATGCAAATAATAACCACTTTAATTTTTGCTGGAATTATCCATGTTAAGGAAGGAAGGAAGAAAGAAAGTTTGTCATTACTAAAGTCAATGAGTAATAAATGTAGTGGCCCACAGGCCAGAACAGAATTCTGTGGATAAAATGCAGCATATATTACTTCTTCCTTATGAATTTAACACAGAAGATATAAATATTAAGTGACCGTCGGTGACAGCCGCAAGGAGAAAAGAAGCCACAAAAAAGTAAGGAGCAGCTTGGTGTAGGAAGAGTAGAAGGGTGGGGTCATTTCAGCCTTTTATCTCGGTGACCATGGTGGGTGCATTCACCTAATCAACAAATTTCTAGGCACTGAGGCCTAGGAGAGAAGAGGACATGAGCACTGTTCTCAAGAAGCTCACATCTGTGTGCAGACAGGCACCTGGGGAGTTGGGGGTTGTTGGGGGAGGGGTAAAGGAGGAGTGATGTTGGCTTACACAGGGCTATTGGAGGACACCTAACCAAATGTCCTGCTGGTGGAAAGTTCATCTAAGTGGAAACTATAAGGGTCAGAATTCCTAACCCTACTTGAATCTTCTCCACTTGTCATTTCCTTCATGATGACCAGTTACCTCCTTGAATCTCTGTTCAACTTACCAGTCATGGTGAAGGTAGGAAAAACCTTTACTGAGCCTGAGAATGGAAAGAACATGTCCAGGGCAAAGTGGAATTGTGTGAGAATATGGACAATCGCAGAAACCAGAAAAGGCTCGGTATGGTTGGCGCAGACTGATAGGAGCGAGGGGGAAGAGGTGAAAACGTAAGGTGAGCAGATGCCAGAGCACGAAGGACCTTATATTCTATACTGAGCTGTTGGACATTATTCTGAGGACACGGGGGCATGGCTCTTTCCAGAGACTGATTGTATTTCAGTGTGTAAGTCCTCAGGAGTTTACAGTTTTGTTCACAGACCCTCTCTCCGTCAGAGCAACTTCCTTCTGACTAATACTGCTCCCCCCCGAAATCACAGTGATCCTCCCAATTCGCTGAGTCTCATGGACCGCTCTGATGATTAGATCATAAAATCAAACATGAAGATCAAAGGAGATTGTCTTAGCTATGGAAGATTCTTCTGCCTCGCACACCAGCACTCAACGGCTCTCTCCAGGCTGCTTCCCTTCTGTTTTAGAAACTGGCTCTGCCTCTGAATCAAAGGGTTTATGGTAAGTAAATATCTCCACCTCCTCACAAACATAATTGTGATGAATACTTTATTTTTTGTGTGTGTGTGATGAATACTTTAAAAAAATATAATGGGATTTCCAGTTTCCACTTCTACACGGAAGGAGCCTAGAAGTCACTCCATCCTTACAGGTAAAAAGCTAAATAGCCTAAATTATCAACTCTTTTTGGATTCATGAGAAGTGAGCTCACAGGACAAACCACTGTGCCCCAAATGGGAAAGCTCTACTAGTGAATTCTCTCTCTACAGAGAATCGCCACTTACCAGAGCAGAAACCCTGAGCCAAAACCTCTGTGGAAAATAATACCAGCCCAGAAAAACCAGGACCGTAATTGACAAATCCTGGAGGTGCAGACTACAGGAGGTGACTAAGCTAAGGGAATGGGGGTAGGTTTCCATCCTTCTGTGAATTCTACCTTAAGGAGCTTGACCAGGTTCTCACAATAAATATTAGAGAAAAATCTTGTGCTACCCTCAGCTGGTGGGGAAAAGAAACCATTTGAAACAATTTTGAAATACACCAGAGCACTCTGTTCTCTTTCTTCCTCCCCCCTTCTTTCCTTCCTTCCCCCTCCCTCCCTCTCTCTTTCTCCCTTTTTTCTTTTCCTTCCTTCCTTCTTCCTTCCCTCCCTTCCTTTCCTTCTTTTTTTCTTTAGATGTATTTATTTGAGTGGGGGAGGGGCAGAGGGTGCAGGAGAGAGTTTCAAGCAGACTCAGCACTGAGCACAGAGCCTGAAGCGAGGCTCCAACTCACAACCCTGAAGTCATGACCTGAGCCAAAATCAAGTTGGATGCCCACCCAACTGAGCCACACAGACACCCCTGGAGCACTCTGTATGTACACTAGCTGCTCTCAGGAGAAGCTATTTAACCAGAGGGATTTTATCAGAGGCTGACTGAGCCAGGGGAAGGGGAGATACCCAACTCCAGCCTGTTCTAACCATCTCATTCCACGTATGTGTGCATTTGGGGGCGGGAGCTGGGGAATCAGGGAATCATGTGGGAAGTTCAGAGTCCAGAGGTAAAGGTTCACCAGAAGACTGTGACCTCATCCTAAGACTACAGAGCCCTTCCTCTCCCTTGAAGCCTCATCATCACATTACTAAAAGCTTATTTAGAGCAGTTCTGTTTACCAAGGACATCATTTCTGGCTATAAGCAAAAATTACAAGATAGAACAAGAGACAAAAATACAGTCTGAAGATACAGAACAGGTAGAACCAGATACAGCAGGGATGTTAGAATTATCAGACCAGAAATTTAAAACAACCATGATTAATATGCTAAGGGCTCTAAAGGACAAAGTAGATAGCAAAGTAAGCAGAGAACTGGAAAGAAAGAACCAAAAAAAAAAAAAAAAAATGCTAGAGATCAAAAACACTGGAACAGAAATGAAGACTGCCTTTGATGGGCTTATGAGTAGACAGGACATGGCTAAGGAAAGACTCCTGGAGGTTGATAAATCATTATACATACACTGGGTGTATCAGTAGAATCCTTCAAAATTGTAAAGCAGAAAACAAATATTGGAAGAAAACAAAAAACAAAAAACACAGAATATCCAGAAGTATTGAGTAGGGACAGGCAGGGTTAGGTAGAGAGAGCTACGTGAGGGGCAATGCAATCAGGCCCACCAAAAATCCCAGAAATGCTGAGGCGTAATGAAACCAGAGATAAGGGAACACAACCAGATCAACTTGTTTGTCTTATACAAAGGAGAAGTAATCTGATGCTATCACTGGTGACATCAAAAAGATTTAAGTTTCCTGGTCAGTTTTCTATGAAAGACCAACCATAAAAGCCCTTGGAGCAACCCACTTGGGATCCGTCTCACGCTAGAGAGCTTGCTTTCTGTTCTCACCGTCGCTCAGTAAGTAAACTATCACTTCACTCTTTTGTGTCTGCAAGATTTCATTCTTCGACTCCACAAGACAAGAACCCTGCAAACTTGCAACATTTGGGGGCAACTACAGAAGAGATAACGTGCCCATAAGAGGAACAGGAGGAAAAGAAATTCAAATTTCTTTTTCCCCAATTCAAATTTCAAATTTCAAATTCAAATTGTAAATTTCCCCAAATTAATGTCAGAAACTGAACTGCACATTGAGGAAGCTCAGAGAACACCCAGCAAGGATAAATGTCAAAACAGAACAAAACAAACACACTACACCTAGGCATGTTGTAGTTTAAAAAATCCTGAGAGGCAGAAAACCTTACCTACAGAGGAACAAAGAAAAGGATTCTGTCCGACTTTTTAGAACTCTACAAACAAGAGCGTGGAGTGAGAGTGCTTTGGAGGGTGGAGAGAAAACAATTTAATGCACTGTGGAATGGGGTAATTTTGAGGTTTCCAAACCGGTCAAGAGCAAAATCAATTCTGAGCAGCCCGACTGAAAAAGCATAACACCTCTCACAGCTTGATCCAAGGGGACTTTCCATTCAGTCTTCTTACCAGTTGCCACAGACACTTCATAAAATTAATCACCGGAGATGGGAGTGTTTTTCAATTTTATCTCAAGGGTGTGCTCTACTTCACTGGAAGAAAAACTGGAAGAAAAACCCGTTTCCAACTTACCTACCAGTGGTGTAAGATTCGTTGCGGGGATGCTAAATGCTGTTAACAACAGCCGTCAACCCCTCCAACACAATTGAAATGTTTTTCTTGTTAATTGCACAATCTAACACAGAGGCTAGGAGAGGGAGCTTCCAATCCGTGCACATTCAGGGAATCAGGCTTCTTCCTTGTGGTGGCTTGACATCACCTAGGACTTTGGAGCCCTCTGCTTTGGGCCAGATGAAAAGGGGTATATATCGCTTCTGCTCGTGATCCATTACAATGACAGGGCCACACCCAATCGTATAGAATGGTAGTAAAGGGAATCCAGCTGTATGCCCAGTTTCTCCCCGTTAATTTCTATGTGAGAACTTACCTTAACTAGCCCCACATTTCTGATTTATTCCAGTAATGTTTTCGTGAGATGTTGTGAGAGTCGTGCGCTCTCCTTTAGATATTGACTGGACTTTGTCAAGCCTTTCACATTCATATTATAAACCTTCTAATTTATTTGTTTTCTCATAAGCTCTTTACTGTGTATATGATTTCAATATGGTGGACAAGGAAATGAGAGGTGTTGTTAAAACCTTTCGAACACATCTCCTATGTCTTTTTCTTAGCAAAGAATTGATTTTACTGATTTGTTAAGTGTTTGAGTTATATGCTACATTTTATGTGACTCAAAAGACTACTTATATTAAGCCATAAATTGAGCCTTCAACTTTCTGGCAAGCTATACGAATAGTTAAGTATTATTTGATCATATACAGATCCTAATTATTGATCATCAACATTATTTGGGGAATGGCGGTGGAAAATGGAGGAGAGAACGAGTGAGTTGGCAGGAGTTACTGAACACAAAGGAATCTCTTTTCTACTTCTTGTGAGATTGTCACAAAAGTGCACCAACTTATACAAATACTGTATGTACTGATTACATTTTTTGTGTGAAGAAAAAAAATGAAGGAGAAGAGTTTCATATTAAAGTTTGACTCTGGTTGAGGGTTGGATGGGGTTCCGGAGTGGGGAGAAACCCAGTGAGATTCTAAGATTCTAAGATGAAATTGTACAAGGTACCAGTGAACTCTTCTGATTCTAACCTACGCTTTTCCTTCTCTTCTTGAAACCCAGATTCTAACGGAAAAGGTCACCTTCTTTCACATGATCATCTGTTTAGTCTTTTTATTATCGAATTTGGTATCACATCAAGTAACTCTTAAAACTCATGCAGCATAAACAACAGTGATAATGAGAGGTCACTTTCCCTGAGTGTTCACTGCAGTTAGTATTTTCAAATGTTCCATGTGGATCACTACAACATCCTTCTAAAATTAAGTACTATTGGCACAGACAGGTTAAAAAATCCACCCAAGTTCACAACAGGGAGTAACTGGCAGAGTCTAGATTTGAGTTACTTTTTTATGGGAATTGTCATATAATACTCTTCCTATCTACCGGGGCACGATTCAATAGCCTTTAAAAGTTTACTACAGAGCACAGATTAGATTACAAATTCTCAGTCCCCTGATAGTTCACAATGTAACAGAATGCTTTTTTAAAACTGTCGCCCATTTCACCTGGGCTGTGTGTTATCATTTTGTTTACCCAGTTCCTACTAAATACGCCTACGTCTCAGGGACAATGTCGTATATTTAAATTTACAAAATGTTCTGTTCTATCTGGATTTCCCTCCAAACTTCCATTTCCTGTGCCGTATTTTATGATTATACAAGTTAACATTCCTAATGGTCAGAAACTTGACTCGTGTCTGCTCCTGCTTGGTGTTGAATTGGTCACAAAAGAGCCGGTTTCCTTTTCCCATAGTTCAGAACTGAGGTGTGAAGCCTAGCTTAATAAATTCACACAGACAAAGGCTGACGTTGTAATTGCAGCTATGAGTTTCCATGCTTTATTATTATTATTATTTTTAAAAGGGGGTTTTCTTTACTTGAATTGGACATTTCTTAACGTCTGAAAAAGACAGTTAAGGAAAACTACAAAAAAATATCCAGGTTAAAATATGAGAAAGAGGGGCACCTGGGTGGCTCAGTGGGTTAAAGCCTCTGCCTTTGGCTCAGGTCATGATTCCAGGGTCCTGGGATTGAGCCCTGCATTGAGCTCTCTGCTCAGCAGGGAGCCTGCTTCCCTTCCTCTCTCTCTCTCTCTCTCTCTGCCTGCCTCTCTGCCTACTTGTGATCTCTCTCTCTGTCAAAACAAAAACAAAAACAAACAAACAAAAAAACTTAAAATATGAGAAAGAAAACAGTCCTAGTCTTGAGCTGGGCAGAAGTTTATGATCTAATGTGATGAGCTACTCCTTCCAAGAAGTAAATTAGAAGTGTACTTGATAAACTTTTATGAGATGAAGTGCCACTTCTGTTACACCCAGCCCTTGTCTCTCAGCCCTGAGAGAAACCTAATAACCTGTAATCTTTAGTTCCTCAAAGAGTCTAATGAGCTTAGGCTAATCTAACTATGAGTTTAAACTCTGTTTTCCTATTAAACATCTCTACCAGGAGATGCATCATTCAGTCATTTTCTCAGGGAACATTTTCCTGGCAGCAGGCTTGAAATAAAATTTTGATTCCTTAGAATGACTTTGTCTGGGACATTGGTTGGGAGATATTTTTAATGGGACTCTGCGATTTTTATTAAAATTCAAATTGAACTGGGGGAGGTAATAAATTTCATTAGCTGCATTATTGAATTTACTCCTTTCCTTTCCAAAGACTAGCTTTCGATAGGATGACTTTGATAGGAAACCAGAGCCTCAGGACATTGATGCCTGAGGGGAGGAAAAGGAGGGGGTGGTTGCTTAAGGGAAGAAAGTATTAGATTCAAAAGTCAGCATAATTAGAAAACCAAGAGAAATGGAACGCAGTTTGATATGAAGTAGCTCTCTCCTACTCTTTGACTATAAACCCTGAAAGTCAACGGTAAGTTACGGAAGGTTTCCAGTTTATGGAATATTACTTATTTAATACAACTTAACTTTAAAAAAACCTAAATTTTCCTGTACATCATTTATTGCAGGGTATTATTTGCTAATTCCCTATGTACCGTACAAGAACTAAGAAGAATGATTTAACTCTGATGTCAGCCCTCTGAATGACCGGAATAGTGTTGCCCTAGTCTATCTTGACATGAGCTATAAAATGTATATTTCTGAAAATACAAAGATTTTTTTTAAATATAAGAAAACTCATTAATGTCACAAAAATGTATTGTTATAATTATTTTTGTTATATTTATGTTTATTGTAATTATAAACTATGAATTATAACATAATCCTTTGACATACCAATCAGTCAAAAGGCTTTGATTCAAAAAGTAGAAAAGACACCTCTCCTGACTTCCTGGTTTTTCCAAACACAAACATTTGTCTGCGGAGAAAAGTTGTAGATGATATATATTTCCAGAGGGGTATGATCAAATGTCCAGCAGATGGCACTGTATCTAGTCAGGTCTTGGAGTGTCCTTACCGCCTTCCCTTGCTTAGCTCTATCCGGTTTCTACCCGACGATTGCTACCAAATCTAAAATGTCCATTCACAGTTCTTGTTCCTGGACTATCAAAGACGTTGGGTTGCCCCCCACCTCCAACCTTTGCATGGAACCACAAAAGATCCTGAATAGTCAAAGCAATTCTGAGAAAGAAGGACAAAGCTGGAGGTATCACACTCCCTGATTTCAAATTATAGTACAAAGCTATGATAATCAAGCCAGTATTGTATTGGCATAAAAAAGGAAACACATATCAGTGGAACAGAACTGAGATCCCTGAATTAAACCCATACGCATATGGACATGTTAAAAAAAAAAAAAAAAAACCAACCATCTCTTTAGTAAGTGCTATATGAAATGTAGACAACACAGGAAAAAGAATGGAACTAGATCACTATCTTATACCATATACAAAAATTAACCCAAAATGGGTGCAATACTTGAATGTCAGACCTGAATCATAAAATTCCTAGAAGAAAACACAGATGGTAAGCTCCCCAGCATCAGTCTTAGGGATACTTCTGTAGCTCCAACTCCAAAGGCAAGGGAAACAAAGCAAAAAATAAACAAATATGATTACATCAAACTAAAAAGTCCTTGTACGGTGACAGAAACCATTATCAAAACAAAAGGTAACCTACCCAATGGGAGAGGATTTCACAAATCATATATCCAACAAAGGATTGATAGCCAGAATATATAAAGAACTCCTATGATTCGACAACAAAAAGCCCAATTAAAAAATGGGTGAGGTTGAGGCACCTGGGTGGCTCAGTGGGTTAAAGCCTCTGCCTTTGACTCAGGTCACGATCCCAGGGTCCTGGGATGGAGCCCTGCATTGTGCTCCTTGCTCACCAGGGGGCCTGCTTCTCCCTCTACATGCTACTCCCCCTGGCTGTGCTCTCTTTCTTTCTCTTTCTCTCTGACAAATAAATAAATAAAACCTTAAAAAATGAAAAGATCTAAAACCAGAGCAAAACAAACAAATAAAACACATAGATACAGAGAACAGATTGGAGGTTACCAGAGGGGAAGGGGGGATGAGGGGAGGGCAAAAATGGGTGAAGGGAGTCAATTGTATGGGGATGGATGTTCATTTTTACTGGTGACCACTTTGTAGAGCATACAGATGCTGAAGTACAGTGTTGTACACCTGAAACTTACATAAAGTCATATACCGGTTTTATTTTAATAAAAAAGAAATGCAAGTTGAACCCAACTTTCCTTAATGCAATGAAACAGAAAAGAGATGTTCAGGTGAAATTTCAAGAGCAAAGGGAGAGGCATAGCAACTTCAGCCAGATGATATAAAGTGACCTATTACCCAAAAGTTGCTGTAGTTTGTCGACCGATTTCTCATTACCCTTTTGGTGAGTCACTCTGGCTGTCCGACTTCATTCCGGTTTGTAAAAGTGCATCACATAAGAATCACCATCGAGAAAGAAGGAACTGGCCATAATCCATGAACAACAAATAGCCATTCTTACTTTTTCATTTTGTATTTCAAAATTTTCACTGTTTAGAATTATTTTCTTTATATCATGATTAACTATTGTTTTCTTCAATGATAAAATAAAGTATAAACAACAACAACAAAAACCCACAATGATATCTCTCCAGACCTAAGATACCTCAACCCAGGACTCTGGGTTGTAATGTCATCTCATTATTCAGTTTCCTTAGAAGTTAAATATTAGAGGGGTGCCTGGATGGCTCAGTAGGTTAAGCGTCTGCCTTTGACTCAGGTCATAATCCCAGGGTCCTGGGACTGAGTCCCCATTTGGTCTCTCTGCTCAGCAGGGAGTCTGCTTCTACCTCTGCCCAGCTTGTGCTCTCTCTCTCTCACTCTCTCTCAAGTAAATAAAATCTTTTTTTTTAAAGAGTAAAGTATTAAGTAGTTCATATGTAGCTTCTGGTTTTGCCAAGGACCAACCATGACTACACAGACACACACACACAGAGTAGACCTTCAAACAATGCGAGGGTTTATGACACTCACCTCTATACAGTCAAAAATCAATGTATAACTTTTAATCCCCAAACCTTAACTACTAATAGCCTACCATTGACCAGAAGCCATACTGATAACATAAAGTCGATTAGTACGCATTTCGTATGTTATATGTGTTATGTACTGGATTTTTACAATAAAGTAAGCTAGTGAGAAGAAAATGCTATAAAGAAAATCATAAGGAAGAGAAAATACTTTTACAGTTTTAAGAAAAGTCTTCAAATGAGTGGACCCGCACAGTTCAAATCTGTGTTGTTCAAGGGCTATATATATATATATATATATATATATATATATATATATATATATAAATTTTAAAGAATCTGCTTATCAAATTAATTGATATCAAAAGCCTTTGTGGACATAGCAGGATTTATTACCGTTTATGTAAGGAACAGGGAAAGGAGGAGTTGCCATGCGCACACATAGCACCAGACTTAATAAATCTCTGTTAGCCAGTTGCTGTTTATCTAAATTCCCCCTTCAGCCCCACTCTCATCCCATCAGAGATCCCATCTCTCTTCCTCTTCCCTCTGCTTCCTTCTACTTTTTTTTTTTTTTTTTTTTTAATTCAGAGTACTTGAGGGCTGGCCAGCTTTTACTTTGCTAAGGGGCTGTTAATTTTTTTTTTTTTTTTTTAAAGATTTTACTTATTTATTGTCAGAGAGAGCACAAAGCAGGGGGAGAGGCAGGCAGAGGGAGAAGCAGGCTCCCCACTGAGCAAGGAGCAGATCCAGTACTGGATCCCAGGACCCTGGGATCCTGGCCAGACATTTAACCGACTGAGCCACCCAGCCATCCAGCGCCTATTGAGTCTTATTTCAACAAGCCAGTCTCTCTCAGGAAGGCAAGATGGGTCGTTGGATAAAAAATAGTAACTTTTCCAGATCGTTATGTTGCACACTCGCTTCTCTACTTTCCCATGTGAAACTAATTATTAAGATCCCAAAACAGAGCCATAAAATAGTTCAATTGGTTTTGCAAAAGTTTAAACAATTCCAAGTTGAGTTTTACTGGCATTCGTATAAATCACTGGGCTCTTTTCCCTCAGGTATGCTTACCTGCCTTCCACCAGATGGAAGATAGAGGATTCTGTACAAGACTATGTCATCTATTTACACCGAGACTTATCTGTGTTTGCCCTTTCACTTCTTTTCACCGTAAGTCCCCCCACATTCCTCTTCTACAAGAAGTATGAAAGAGATAAAGGATGGCAGACAAGAAATCAGTTTTTGGCTACTTGCCTCAGCTTGACTGTCTATGCTCATCTGCTAACATGTATATCTAGTTTATACTCTGCAACTTAAAAAAAAGAACCCAAACAGACAACAGTGTAGTTTCTTTTCTTTTTTTTTTCTTCTTTTTCTTATTTATTTTTTTAATTTTTTATTTTTTTAACAGACAGATCACAAGTAAGAAGAGAGGCCCGGCAGAAAGAGAGGGGGGAAGTAGACTTCCTGCTGAGCAGAGAGCCGTATGCAAGGCTTGATCCCAGCCCAGAACCCTGGGATCATGACTTGAGCCGAAGGCAAAGGCCTTAACCCACTGAGCCACCCAGCCACCCCAGCAGAGTTGTTTCAATGCTAAGAAGACTGATTGTTCAGTTTTTGAGTTTTGGGATCATTTGATGGAAGTCACCTGTTTCCCAGCACTGTTCCTTACCTTATCAGGTTTTTATAACCTGTTTTCCAAGGCCAGGGATCATATTCACCCATTAAGTCTCCCTTCTACAAATTCATACTTGAATGGAAGAATAAATGAGGAGTGTGTGTCTTAGTACTAACTCATTTCCAATGCTGGGGATAGGGAAAAAAAATAATAATAAAGGAATTTTAAAAATGCCTGTCATACGAATGACAATTCTACATTTTTATTAAATTCAACTTGATATTTTATCAAACACTTCTTGTATGCAAGGTCTTTGCTAGGTCCGGGGGATACAAATGCACACGAGACCATTTCTTTGCCTCTGATGAATTTGGGATATAGACAGTAAGATAATTTGCCAATAATTATCAAGAGTCATAAAGATGTTCCCACAGCCATTTGTTTTCAAGGTAAAATTCAGTACAAATGACATGAAAATAAGAAACTCAATTGTAGCATTAATCACAAGCAAAAGAACTGGAAGAACTTGTATAGAGGTCAAGAGTAGGGTATAGCTAAATAAAGATTGAAATGAAATATAATCATTTAAAATAATAATTGTGAAGACAAAATCAAAAGATTAACCCTACAGATATTCTACTCATATTTACTAAATTCAATTTCATTGTGAAAGCATGCTCAATCTCATTTGTATAGTTAATCAGACAGATTTAAGAAAAAATATACTCTAAGAAGTATAATATATGGGGCTAGATAGGGCCAGGGAGTGTATGGAAATTAGGAGAAGGAGAAGTTATTTCTTTTAAACAGACTGTAATTATACACTGTCCATTGAGAGAGGAGGCTCCATAACATAATTCACAAAGTTTTTGGGTAACAGCTCATTAAAGGCTGTGTGATATAAACATTTTCTTTGGAACCCAAAGTTTAAATTTATGCAGCTGAAGCTCAGACTGTTTCTATGACTTCTTTTTCTTCTAACCTCCAAAATACAAAAAAGTGTAAGTGACCTATATTCTCTGCACAGAACCCTTAATTTTCTTTAACGGAGAAAAATACTAAATGTATATTTTTATTAAAAAACAGCCAAAAAATAGTCTTATGAAGACCAACAGCTGAATGAAATTAAATTATGGTATCTCAAGTTCATAGAGTATTACACAAGAATTAGCAGGACAATTCTGTAAGTATGTTTCCTAATTCAATAAGTAAAAAAAAAAAAATTAAAACTACAAATTATTGATCTGGAACATACTATTTATAAAGTACTGGGAAAGGCAGAACAAGGGTTAACATTAGCAGTCACATGTCTTCATTAATTCATTCACTCATGAGTGAATTAATAGATTCATTCATTCATTCATTCATTCATGTCTAGAGCCCCCAGAGGTGTAAAGACCTTTGGTGTCAAAGTTCATAAGGGATCAGCACAAAGGACCAAGAGGGGAGACATGTTGAATTTTATTTTCAGTTTCTGATCGGGTTTTCCATATCAGGCTCACTTAAGTGTCATTGGAGCAAATCACTGCAAATATCCTATTTCTTAATCCTTTTGACAGAAATTAGCCACCATGGCAGGGAAAGAGATTTTACAAGGATGATTATGCAATGTTATATGGATCGGCCAATACTGCATGATATTCAATCTCTTTGAAGAGCCTGGTGTTCCTGCTTTGGAATGACTCAATGGAACGTCCTCCCCATGGTCTCTGGGGAGACTTCCCTCTTGTCCCACCTATCTGTGGTTCTTCAACCACACCCAAACGTTGCTCCCACTCTCCGAATTTCCCAATTCTCGAGTATTTGTCACCCTGAGTTATGAGAACACCCCCATTCACTTTCACACACTTAAACAGTTATGGGAAAATTAGTCATGTTGTTAGCTACTGGAAAATAAATCTGTAATGATTTTTTCTGGACTATCACAGAATATGCTTCCTCGAATTCTGCAATCCAGGTGAGGTAGCCTGGAATAATCGAAATGCTATAGTGATAAGAGCTAGAAAACAGAAACAGGAGGGCGAAGTGGCCAAGAGAAGAAAAACGCTAAACTGAAGTTGAACCGCAGATATAGATACCAATCACGTACAAAGCTGCGCCACCTGTGAAAAAGGCTACAAATTGAGTAAGATGTAAGCCTTCTGGAACCTAAAGAAGCTTATGACCTAGTGAGAAGGATGGATATTAAGTGTGAAATGCCCACTGAGAAATACAAACATAGGTAGGAGCACAAAGTGAAGAGTGATTAACCCTGCATATGATAGCATGTGGGGGACGGAACTGGTTAAAATCGTGAACTTTGTAGTCAGAAAGGCCTGGGTTAAAATCCTTACCCTGCCATCTATTGGTTGTCTAGTTTTGTGATCTTAAGCAACTTACTATCTCAAACGCAGAATGGGTTTAATACTAATAATTATCTCATAAGATCACTGTGAGGCTCAATAAACTCACATACAGATACTGTGTAACACCGTAAATGGTCCACACATTCCCTATTGTTAGTAAGTTATGACAATGGCCGACTAGGAAAAGCCTATATCAGAATGATTATAAGGTCATTGTTTTATCTTCTATAGTTCAGTTCCATGCAAGAAGTCAGATTCTCAAGGTCCAAAAAGCAAAACAGGTCAAAAGTATGAAAAAAGACGAGCCACATCATTTTGCCTACTGTCATGGTCTTCATCTACTGCCCCTGTTCCCAGACACAGGAGCCTTCTGAGTCCAGATTACATGTCATTCTTCTGTGAAGAATTCCTTGAGTGGAGTTAACACTGGCTCGTCCAGGTTTCCATAGCAGTTGGGGTCCAGCTCTTGAATCGTAACCATAACCACAATCATAATACCAACAATTTATTGAGCACATGTCACTACTGTTCAAACTCTTACCTCTGGTGCATCCCTACAATGCCAAATTATAATGGCAATGATTGCTCCCATTTTGCAGGTAAGGAAACTGAGCACTACCTAAGTCAAGAGAGTTGTATAAGCCCACCAGGCAGAGGATGAGACTGAGATTTGAACAATGGTCTGACTGATGCCAAAGCCCAATTTTAGCTGTTCGCCACATCGCCTCCTCCTTTCCACATATTACTTAAGCTATTAGTTTAAATGTCAGGCTTCCTGACCAAAAACTCTTAGGAACCAGAGGCTTTGCCTCGCACATCGATGTAATCTATGTATCTCCAGCAATTAACATAAGAGCTGACATGTAGTGAGCCCTGTTTGCTCATCAAAAGAAATGAATGAATGAACAAATAAACCAATGAACTTTAACGCTCAAAACATTCAGTAGAGGTAACACATCTAAGTTTACACACGGCTCAACCTTCATCTTGTATCCTGTGATCCTGCTAAATTAATTTTTTACAGCTTTTTGTGGATTCCTAGGATTTTCTGCATGTACATTTATGTCATCTGCAAGTAAAAAAAGTTTACTTCTCTCTTTCTAATATCAGTGGTTTAATACCAGTAGTTCATTCTTCACATTGTTGTACAGTGTCCAAATCAACTTATAGAATACAATCCCTTAAATATTGGGGAATTTCATAAGATTTCTATGTTAGGGTAATATCCAAGTTGGTGTAATGAAAAGACCCCAAATTAGAGTTTTCCAAATAAAATGAAGATTTATTTCCTCGTATGCAATTTTCTTGAGTAGTTCTGGGAAAGGGAGTGCCTGTGTGTTCCATAAATGGTACTATTCCCTAGGCTGCCATCCTGGTCTGCGGGATCCAGACTGGTCTCTGAGCGGAGGAAAACAGGAAGTCCAGATGAAGCGATTTTCTGTTAGGAAAGTAGGGGGAGTTGCGCCTATCTCTTCTAGTCACATTTCACAGGAGAAAATGCAGTCACCAGGCCTCAGTAACTGAAGAGGAAGCTGGGCCATGTCATCTCTAGCTGGGCAGGTAGAAAAAGGTAGAAACACTTGGGAGCAATTATCCGCACTCTTCAAGAGTAAGTGCAGTAATACTTTTCTTACCTATTGTAAACTTGGATCAACGGAAAGAAAACCACACCCCATTCCAGTATGCGGAAATGCCCTGAGCAGAACAGACAGAGCAAGTCTCCAAATTCTGGTTGACTATTCCATAGGAGAGGCGAGCAAGTGACTCCACTTCTAGAATGCTCTAACAGCAGTGCGAGCAAAATTAGGGCAATAAAAAGCAAGCTTGCGTTGTGGTTTTCCCCTGGCATGCCGGAGTTTTTCCTAGGCGGCTGCTGGAAGAAAATGAAACACCTCGAAGATGTGGAAAGATGGGAGGAAGCATGAGGAACAGACGCACCGGCTGCGGCTGCGGCTACGCGGCGAAGTGACAGCTAAGGGCAGGGGTGGAGACGGAACACAGCAAGGAGAAGGCACAACAGTCGGAGATCATTTAATGCAGAGCAAATATCCCTAAGCACCGCTGAGTGTTTTCTGAAGGCCTCGCTGTGTGGCGGCCAACTACTGCCAAGTGATGTTTGTGAGGACGGACTGTGTGGCGGTCCTCTCTAGAAGATGAGGATAGGATCCCGTATTACTTACGTCGTTTCCATCTCTCTTTCCTCTCCTCTCCCCAACTCCCCTTACCAGAAACCAACCTTAGGATAATTTTTGTACCAGTTAAATGAGATGTAAGCGAATGCATATATATATATATATATATATATATATATATATATATGGCTTTAATGAGAAAAAATATCTCAAAGGAGTTCCTATAACCTAATGGAATGATTGCTATGTGATCAGGAAGAAAGGTTAAATGGCCCAATATTCACAGAAGGATGTATTTAGTACAGTTTATAAAGATATAGTTAGTAGATAAAATTAAAATGCTTCCAAGTCCCAAGGGCAAACTTTACTTACCCAGATAGCCTCCTTACCCAATAGAATTATGAAAATCATGTATTGATAGGTTAAGCCTCGGGAACTTGGCATTTAATAAAGGTTTTCATTCTTTTCCAAGCTTTATTATGCAGAGAAAACATAGTTGATGAAAATGTGTTAATGGATATGTTTAGAGTAATGATTGGTCATCACTGTGTGTGTGTGTTTTGTTTTATTTGTTAGTTTCCAACTTCAGAATAAAACCTGGGTTGAAGAGCAAGTGTTTCTGGAGCAGATTTCTTGATCAAGTTAAGAACGTCATTTGCCGTCATTTCAAGAATTTGTCCAAAGGAGAAAAGTGGTAGTGCAGATAGCTCTAAAAGATAGTAACGAGAAAGCAATTTATATTTTAAGATTATGTGTCTGTGTGTATTTGTGTTTCTGATATTCTTGGTATCCTCAGCATTTTGAGCAAATAACAAGGGAACACTCTATGGAAAGTCTGACTTATAAAAGCTACAAAGCTTCTGGCTTCCTCCCTTGGCCTCAGGAAAGCGAAAAATGAAGAGAATTGGGTTCAGTTCCACCCAACAGGATCTTTTGTAGGTCTACTCTACTGATTAGTAATTTTAAGTAGCAGAAAGCATAGCCAGCTTCAGCCTCAGAGGGGGGTCCGGCATAATAACATAGAGCAAGGAGGCATCTGGGTCTCGGGAATAAGGAGCCAGCAAGACTGGAAAGCTGGCAGAGCTCTGTCCGCCTCTCGCTGCATGACTCCTTCCTGCATTTGCACCTCTCGGTTCTCAAGGATTTTCTCTGCTTCTTCAGACAGAAGACAAAAGTTGACCTGTTATAGGTCTACCTAGACAGACTTGTCATGTCTGAATCACAATTCCAAATTTCCAGGGTAGGAAAACATAGTGGCCCAGTTTATTTGAGGTTTCTATCAGCTCTGGAGGGTGTGGCAAAACCACATGTGTTGAAGTGGTTACAAGGGAAGATCCCCTAAAGATGGAGAGGTGGACTTATTTCGCTCTAGTTCCATTCACGTAGTTGCAAATAAGTCAATCGGAGAAAGACAACTATCATATGATCTCCCTGATGTGAGAAAGTGGAGATGCAACATGGGTGGTTGAGGGGGTAGGAGAAGAATAAATGAAACAAGATGGGATTGGGAGGGAGACAAACCATAAGTGACTTTTAATCTCACAAAACAAACTGAGGGTTGCCAGGGGTAGGGAGAGGGTGGTGGGGTTATGGACATTGGGGAGCGTATGTGCTATGGTGAGTGCTGCAAAGTGTGTAAACCTGGCGATTCACAGACCTGTACCCCTGGGGATAAAAATATATTATATGTTTATAAAAAATTAAAAATTTAAGGAAAAAAAAATGATGGAGAGTTGGATCCCAAAGGAAGGAGATGATTTAGGAGTGAGCAGATAGTCTCTAGACTGTCCTCTTACATTATATATTTAGCCCAGAATAAGCTTTGTGGAAACAAAAGAGATGTTTATAATCCGTCTTAAGAAAGGTCACAATCTCATAAACCCACATATATACATGAAGGAGTAGAAGTTACTAGTATGATTAAGGACTGAGTAATGGCTTTGACCAAAAGGGACTGGTTATAGCAGAGACATGAGGGAACTTTCTTTATTTTTTTATTTAAATTCAATTTAATTAACATATATTTTTTGTTTCAGAGGTAGAATTTAGTGATTCATCAGTTGCACACAACACCCAGTGCTCATTACTTCAAGTGCCCTTCTTAATGCCCACCGCCCAGTTACCCCATCCCCCCACCCGCCTCTCCTCCAGCACCCCTCAGTTTGCAGAATCATGGGGGAACTTGCAATGAAAGGACATGGGTTCAAATTTTAGCTCTGGCTCCTCCTACTTTTTATATATCCTCAACGGGTCAGGGATTTTTCATTTGTGGCCTTCATTTTATTTGTAAACCATAGAGGATTCTATTTTATTTAAAGACATTTTGTGATATTATGCTCAGTACCTACCAAATATCTACCACACTAGGACTACAGCTGTTTGGTTGGACGAGTACGTGGTTAGACCCAGAACTTCAGTAAAGCACTAGACTACGTGTTGGCAATGGAAGGAAGGCACGGGCATTGGTTGTCCTTGGGGAAACCACAGTCTGTGGCTGTCGGAGTGGGCAAGAGACAGATAATTTCCGTGAAAGGCAGTATCTTTGTTGACTATGATTCTGGATGGGACTGGGGTTGATCTGGGAAGGTTTCAGGGAGGAAGTATGACACAAGCTAGGCCTTTATCAGGGAGATGGGATTTTTTTTTCCTTAAAGATTTATTCATTTATTAGAGAGAGAGAGAGAGAGAGAGAGCGAGCACAAGCATACATGTGAGAGGCTGAGGGAGAAGAAAAAGAACCTCAAGCAGACTCCACGCTGAGTGCAAAGTCTGACGAGGGGCTCAATCCCACGACCCTGAAGTCATAACCTGAGCCAAAACCAAGGTCAGGCACCTAACCGACCATGCCACCCAGGGGTCCTGGGAGATAGGATTGTAACAAGAATATTTCGTATCAAACTGAGGTAAAACCTTGAACAGAGCTGACTTAACTCTGCAAGATGAGAGTTGACATTTTCTGGGGTAAGGAAGCTAAATTACTAATTTCAAAGACCATTCCCAAACATTGCAGTGCTTAAATAAAGGGGGTAAAGGAGAAATCTACACTTTTGAAGCGGCGTTTTTCTTGGTAAAGGAAGCTAGGAAATCCACAGAGCAGACCATCCACCTCTGGGCAATCAGAGCGTATTTTCGGTGCTCAGTGAAAATGCAAACACTCAAGAAACATATTATTTGGTTTAATCATGTAATTTAAGAAAATTTGCGCCACAAACGAACAGTAGGTAAGTTTCAAAATCACTCTTTGTTAGATTTAGCTGTGGCGGGGGGTGGTGGGGGGAGGATAAAAAAAGGAAGAAGGGACAGCAGCGCTTGACTGCTCGGACACTGGTGCTTTGATATGCTGGTCAAGACCTGCCAGGACTATTTACCATCTCAGAACAATTTGTTCATTTCACTCAGAAATTAGAAGTGTGTTTTGGCCAATAATTCTAAATTTATTTTGTAGTAGTCATTTTTCTTAATGGAAGTGTTTTCCAGATGTTGCCTAAGTCTAGCTGTCTGGGCCCTCTTCCAACAAATGAGGAAAGTTTGATTTCATAGGTTGTCACTGTTGATTCTGTCTAACCTTTGGACTAATTGGTTCATCCCAATTTATTTGCACTGATATATAAGACTTCCAGGACACTGGAAAAACTCATTATTGCTTTTACGGGTAAGTGTCAAAGTTAACTTGCTTCATGGAATTAAATGTGTTTTCAATTCAATAGGGATATGCTTTAGTCAAGGAGTTTGAAAAAGGTTTATAAGGATAGGAGTAGGAAAGTTTGAAAAGGACCACAGCTCTGCAGTACACCTGTTGGAAGCTCACAGATTTGATTGGAGAGTTAAGGGAAAGTTGGAATGGTCACTTCTGTGTTTGTCAAATTACACTTTACTGAAGCTGGTTCTTTTTTTTCCCAAGCTGGGATTTAAACCTTGCACTGTAAGTATATGCTGTAATTTAAATAGTGTTGAAATCAGCCTGTTTTCCATTTGGGGGGATTCAAAAGTATTAAAGTAGTCGATAACATGATTGAGATGGTGACTTAATGATTTTTTTCTGCATAAGATTAAATCTAATGGCTAAATATTTGTGATAGAACAAAGGCTGATTATTTTTAAAAGTCTCGTTTCAAGAGTGGGATGGTTTTATCATTAAATCTCCTTTTAAAAATTATTGACAGTAAGTAACACAGACATAAACTAGTTGTGAGATTAAAGAGCAGTTTTGATACTTTTCTTTTCTTTTCAGTGAGGGCTCGGTACCTGGAAACAGCCATGGAGTGGAAAATACTTCCCATATACTTGCTGCTACTTTCTGTTTTCTTGATTCAGCAAGTTTCTTCTCAAGGTACCTTAACCATCAAAGAGATGTTTATTTAACAGCTGCTGCTAATCATTCTGTTTTGACCATTATGACAACAAAAGAAATAGATTTCTAAAGACATGTATTTGTTTGCGCTTAATGTACAATTTTAAAATTATGTGAAGTAGGTGTGGTATATTTATAAACATTTTGGAATTCTCACATTTTTCTGATGTCTTATGAAATCTTTTAAGTTTTGAGTTTTCCTGTAGAATAATTTTTGTGCTCCTTATTTTTATGGTTCTTCCAAAATTTCAACAAAACACAGACACAGGATACACCTATGCTAGTGTGATAAAGTATCATGAGATGAACTGAAAAGAACAGTGTTGAGATAACATGTAATTTTCACTTCCATGTATGATAAATTTAACTAGTCTTTTACATTACATAAATTATTGATGATTTATCATGGCATCACGTATCACATATATCACATATAACTAGGTATCATGTAACAATGAATATTTACAAAGTTTCAAATGGCCTTGTATTAATCTTGAAAGTTCTGTCTTTCTTACAAGGACTAGTCCTCCAGATATGGACTTACACTCGCATATATGTCATCTTATATATTATGACATTGAACTACTCAGTCTTCCAAAAACAGTCAGTCCTGGATGAACAGTCCTTCCTACTCATTTTTGAGAATGTGAAGATAAATTCAATGCAGTCACCTTAGCCCAAGTCTCTAACATGCAATCAAAGTTGATGAGAGACAATAATACCAAGCATTGGATTTTTTGTTTCCTTTTTTTTTTTCCCCCCTTTGGTAAGCAAAACAGGAGAAAAGAAAAATCAAGGTGCAGGATTATTATGGTGAAATTATATTTATAAAATAGACACTTCCAGGAAAATAGTTAAAATTCCCACCAGCCTAAGCACGAGAGATAACTGCCTGCCATGGACATAGTTTCAGAATCACTTAGATAAGACGGAAAAACACATGAAAGCAGACGTGACTATTTAATAAGGAACGATGGCCACCATGTATCTCTAGACTCCTCTGCTCTCTCGTGATGTATTATTAGGCTCACAACACTGAGAGCATTTCCTAAGCTACCTTTCCTCTGTAGTAAGATCATTTGTTCTCTAAAATGCTTTTACTTTCCTCTAAATGAGTGAATTTAAAATTAATAACAACAAAAGGAGGACAGTCATTTAATCTATGAAAATAATTGCACTTCTTATAAAGGTAACTGATGTCCTATTTCAGAAATCTGCGAACTACAAAAGGATAGCCTTTAATGTTGTGTTTGTTGTCTGCTTGTCTTGCCTTCTCAACCTCTTCTCATTCTTTTTCCTTTATATATATAATATATGTATTTATATACATACACTATATATGCATTGTATCGTGCACATATGTATGCAAAAAGTTGTGAAGGTTGTCCTAACATTTACTATTTTCTTTGTACACAAAGACTTAAACTTCCCCGGACTCATTATTTTGAGATTTCTCCAGTGTGGTTCAGCTTCCCTGTATGGCTTTAGGATCAGTGCACCTGACGGTTTCCATTCCAGAGATGGATTCCATTGTTACATTTTTGTGGTTATTGTCTCAGGAAGGTGTTTTCCAAGTGCTTCTTTTTTTTTTTTTAAGATTATATTTATTTATTTGACAGACAGAGATCACAAGTAGGCAGAGAGACAGGCAGAGAGAGAGGAAGGGAAGCAGGCTCCCTGCTGAGCAGAGAGCCCCATGCGGGGCTCCATCCCAGGACCCTGAGATCATGACCTGAGCCGAAGACAGAGGCTTTAATCCACTGAGCCACCCAGGAGCCCCTTCCAAGTGATTCTTAAAAACACCTTTGAGGATCATTACACTTTTGTTTGTATTTTCATTTTGTTTTACCCAGAATAACTTTGACCTTTATACTCAAGCCCAGGTGCTAATTGAACAGTTAACCTATTTTGTACTCGCTGTAGTTGTGGCTGGAAGCATGTGACTTCCTCAGCATTTAAAGAAAGCATAACTGCTTTCTTTGTTCTCAGGAACAAAAAGAAGAGGAAGCCTAGGGAAGTTGTTGCTGGCATGCTCAGCTTACTTTAAATCAACATGAGAGATGAGAGACAATGTGCTTGGGTGGACAAAGTGTGAGCTTTAGAATCAGAGATTTCAGAGTTCAGATTCTAGGTGACCATATAGTGTACTCTCCAAATCAGGACACTTCTGAGAGTGAAAGAGTTCAATAGGAATAATTAATAGGTATTAATTGACCTGTAATACATATATCCTAGAAGTCTTAACTGAGTGCCCCGCTGGTTATTAAAGCCTCTGTGTTTCAGCTTCCTTATCTCTCAAAAGGGGCTACTAATACTCTCCTGGTAACATTTTCAT
This sequence comes from Mustela nigripes, assembly GCF_022355385.1. Taxonomy (NCBI): domain Eukaryota; kingdom Metazoa; phylum Chordata; class Mammalia; order Carnivora; family Mustelidae; genus Mustela; species Mustela nigripes. Next base: position 21,886,688 of record NC_081566.1, read on the forward strand.
AAACATGAGAGAGAACCTATGACTTAGTGCCCAGCAGAGAGAGGCTGAATAAAGGTCCACTAGTCCCCCTCTGTGGCTGCCTCAGGAGAGCCGTAGCTGCCCCCCTTCTCCCCAGGAATGTCACCCACTTTTTGCAAAACTGTTAACTTTGCCTAATTTTCAAAAGTGTATTTACCTTCCCACTCAGTGAAGCATAAAGTAGCACGCTCAAGGTCACGTCAGTGATCAGGCTAAGGTCCTGTGGACCCATCATTCCCGACCTTTTCCAATGGATAAAACTCTCCCTCGCCAAGTGGCTTTATCCCCCTCATGAGGTCTCTTCCTTCCGGGGACGCGGTTTGGCCATGTTTACGCTAGTGTTGTGTAATTTTAGATTTACCGAGCTGTGCAGGGAGATGTGGGGAAGGGTATTCTAGAGACGCCACCTGCAACTGTGATTATAACTGCCAACACTACATGGAGTGCTGCCCTGACTTCAAGAAAGTCTGCACCGTGGGTAAGTCCCGACAGCTAGTGTCTCCCCCGTCTCTCCACACCGTTCCGGGAGTCCCCTCGCACCCCCTTGCTGCGCTGTTTCCACACTCTTGTGCTTCTTTTTGCTCCAGTGCGTTTCCCTTCCTCGCATCCGTGTTGCAGTGTGCTGTACCTAAGGATGGTATCAAAGGTTGTGCCTCCGGGGGGGGCCGGGGAGGGGGGCCGGGGAGGGGAGCCTGGAAGTCCGTCAGGTGCACAAGGTTGTTGACGAGTCCCAAGCAAAATGTCTTCTTTTAAATAGAGAATACTGTGACTCTGGAGTCATTAAGTAGATAGCGGTGAGTAAAAACTCACTACCAATCAGAGATGTAATTGCTTGGGGTTGGGGTTCTTCGAGAGTTTCATCAAAAGAATCCATGCATATAAAATAAGCTTATCTACTGTTGGACTTTTTGATAGGAGAATGTTCTAGAGTACCTGAAAAAGGGCTCTTTAAATATGAAGCATGCGTGTTTCATGGGGAATTTCAGTTAGAACCCAAAGGCTCTGAATTGTAAAGTACGAGTGGTATTTCCCTTGAACACATTTTGGATCGTTTTTTTTCAACACAGGGACGTTTCATCTCCAACTTTTGAAAATTACAATAAAGTGGTTCAGAGTTACATTCACTTTAGAATTTGCACATGAAGTTGATAAATATATTGCTGTACAGTTATGTGTCCTATAAGGTACTCATTTCAAAGAGGCCTTGGTAAGTGTGTTTCTAGCCAAGGTTTGTTTTGACACGAGCAGGTAGAATTCATGCCATGGAATTAGGCTGGAATCTTTCCACTCTACGCCTTGCTCAGTTTGTCAGATAAAAGTCTCTGCATTTTATAAATGATTTTTGAGCCTAAACAGGGACTCATCTATGTTAACCCAGCTCTTTGGGATATTGTTGTGAGATCCGAAAGTTCCTTTAATAAACATCTATTACAGAGTGGTGGTGCGAGGTGGAGGGTGGAAGGTTTCCATGTGAAGGGCTCCCCCCTTCCCATCGTGCATATGTGAAATGACTGAGATAGCACTGGGGTGTCTCTTGGAGCCTTGGAGGGCAAGTAAAGCTTCTCTGAGTCATCATATTTCTTTCTTGACTTCTCTACTCGGAAAACCACCTGCTCTCAAAATTCCAAACGAAAGACTCAGAAATACACTTCTGGAACTCTAGTCAGCTCTCAGGTGGGAAATGGTGATCAGAACGTGGGGCTGGCCGCACATTCAGTAATCTGTAATGTTTTGTTTTGCTCTGGGTAGAGCTTTCCTGTAAAGGCCGCTGCTTCGAGTCCTTCGCAAGAGGGAGGGAGTGTGACTGCGACTCAGATTGTAAGACATATGGCAAGTGCTGTCCTGATTATGAGAATTTTTGTGGAAAAGGTAAGCCTCATGGTGCCAACCCGCATCTCTCGGCATCTCTCTATGCCGCAAACCTGCACACCTGCTTTAGCGTCGCTGATGATGTCTAATGTGCACTCCACCTAGGGACTTGCTTTTACTAACAGCAATTTCGTTTTAATTTTGCTTCACCAAGAATGAATTAAAGATGGAAAACCTCTTCCAACAGCACTGCCTGGCTCCGCCAGGCTCCGGGAGAGCCAGAGTTGGCTGGCTAAGGAACAGAGAGGATAGGGGCCAAGTGGACGTGCTTTTTCCTCCAGTGTGGTCCGATTTCAGGTGAAGTCAATGGTAACAAGCTCACTCAGGGACTTCTTGTCTCATCCTAATGGTGCTGACCCCACAAAGTCAGTGGTGCTTTGAGCTAGTTGTATTTTTGGCTTAAGTGTTTTTGAGTGTATATTGAATATATATTGAATAGTGTATATTGACAGAACGACACTTTCAGTTTCTCTCTAAACTAGTCAGTTTAGGAGTTAAAGACATTAAATTTATAGGCAAATTTATAGGCAAACCTATCAAGTTGTTAACCTTCTGTTGTACGTGTCTTCTGTTCTCTGCAGTCCATTGTCATCTCTATCGAAATCCCTCTGTGTGACAGAGTCAATAAAAAGGGATATTGTTCCATTTTAAAATCCTCTTCTCTAGTTATAGGTTCTAAAGGAATACTCTGAGAGTATAACAAAACTCTTCAGAGTTTCCCCAAAAATTAAATAAATAAAAATACAAAAAACCCCACCAAAAACCAAATTCCTTTCTTTTACCAAATGTTTGCTCTTAAATTCTCCTTTAAAACAATATTTGTGGAGGTAAAGGTGAAAATAAGCATTGCTTGCATAATATCATTTTATTTAAACAAGGCTGTACATCCTGCTTTTGAACAGTGGGGAAATAGGGTAAAAAGCTGTTAATCAGCATAGTTGAGGGCTATTTCTTAACTGTTCAATGTTTTCATTGGACAGCATTCCAGAAATGATGGAGACTACACCCATATAATCAAAAACTCCGAGCACAGAGTTCCTGCAGCTCTCAGATGGATCTCATGATGAAGGATACATATTTGCTGAGTGCCCTGATAATTGTTTTGGCTGCAAGACAAAAAAACTAAGACTTTATTTTGGGCAGAGGATGGGTGCGGAGGGAGGAGAGTTAGAGAGTGATGAAGCATTGCAAGGAAATGTTAATAAAGACAATGCTTTATGCCACCAGGTGGCGGGTCAGATTACCTGAGGCTTATGTGCGACAGAAAAATTGATGAAGGTCATGCTTCATTTACAGAATTCACAAAGACAGGGTTTCCACTGAAAAGGATGGAACCACCCAGAGCTTCACTACTTCATTTTTTTTTAAGAGTTTATTTATTTATTTGACAAAGAGAGAGAGAGAGAGAGATATCACAAGTAGGCAGAGAGGCAGGCAGAGAGAGAGGGGAAAGCAGGCTCCCTGCCGAGTAGAGATCCAGACGCGGGGGCTTGATCCCAGGACCCTGAGATCATGACCTGAGCCGAAGGCACCCCACTACTTCATTTTTTTAAAAATAGCAGCCAAACTATCTTACCAGTCACCCCTTATTTGTTTCAGGTTTGCTATAGATACTGTTTATAGGCATCTATGTATCCCCAAGTTTTAACTTTTCAAGAAGTGAAGAAATGTAGGTAAGAAAACAGTCCAAGAGGTTGTTTGGCTCAAGATCACTAGCTAGTATGGCAGAACTGGTTCTCAAATTGAGCTCTTTGGTGGGGGGAGGCAGAGGAAGGAGTGTGGTCGTCAGCTCCTGGAGATTGCATTGGTCAGAGTTCCTAGGGGATGTTCGGCAAGAGCAGTGGGATTTATCAGGACTCTGTACTCAAAGCGTTCCCACTAATCTCTTTCTTATCTTTCTGAAGTCCTTCTCCTTTTCTTCTGGTTCCTAACAATCAAAACATATCCCACACCTTCTCTTCTACGGGAGAGAAAAGGTTTCTCTCCTGTAGATGCACTCCAAACCATTGACGGTTGCTTAACTTGGGGAAGGGCCACAGATTTTGAGAAAGGCATAATGTGAAGGTGTGAACTTTTTTCAAGAGTAACTATTGATGTAGATCTTTTGTAATTAAAAAAAAGGTAAATTGGCATCCTATGATTTAAATGAATATGAAAACAGGACAAATGTAATTATTATATTCCTCTTCCTGAGAGCACAAATACCTGTTGTTCGCAAGCAGTTATTACTTCCATCAACACAAAAACTGGCATAAGAGATGGAACTGAGAGAGTCAAGTATGTTTTAGGCCAGGAAATACCTTCAGAAATCGTAATCAGAATAAACATCTCAATTTGCAGACAAGAAAATGAAGTTCAAGAGGGAGTTAGCTCATTTGCTCAAGGTCACAAGAGTTGCATCCTGCAGGTCTAAGACTGGAATTCAGGTTTTCTGACCCTGTCTGAGCCTTTGCACCTTGTCATAACTTATAAAAATTTCAGAACCAATATTTCCTAGCAGTGCATCTTTAGAATTCATCGCTTTGGAGTAACTAGTGTTAGGCTAAGAGCCTGCCTACGCTGGTTTTCACCAGCATTGATTCTTGAAGCCAGGTGTATCCGTGCCTTCCACAGTTAAGAGTTGCTGACGAATGTCAACAGGATGTTAATCCACCTGTCTTGCTTGGCCTCAGTGCATAATCCCCCATCACCATCTTCAAAGACTGCACCTCCACCTCTGGGAGCAACTCAAACCATCAAATCAACATCCAAACGTTCACCCAAAGCACCAAACAAGAAGAAGACTAAGAAAGTGATAGAGTCAGAGGAAATAACAGAAGGTAGGAAGATGGCAGATGTCATGAAAGGTTTTGAGAGGGATTGAGCTGTAGGTGGACTACTTTTTTATAAGACTCTTCATAGAATAAGGGAATCATGCGAGTCATGAAGGGCTCATTACACTTCTTAAAACGTGTTTTTAAGTCAAAGTTTAAGCCAAATTATAAGCCCTCAGCTGTTTATTTTTCTTGAACCAAATTATAAACCATCAGCTATTTATTTTTCTTGAACCAAATTATAAACCATCAGCTATTTATTTTTCTTGTAACTGAACCCAGCATGGGTGTAGGTTAAAAAAAATCAGAAGAAACAGCTCACTGGGGGAAAAAAAAAATCCCAGGTGATTTTCTGCAGAATAATTAGATTCTGTGAGAGAGGGGAAAGTTGAGAGAAAGTAAAATAGTTATATCACTAGTATCTACGATGAGCTTAGCTACCTTACTTTTTAACTGACAAAAGAAGAGTTGATCATATTACTGATAAAAGCAAAACAGGGAGGTTTGTAGCTCAGTAAACATTATTTCTTGCTGTATTTGGACTGGCGGTTTTTTTTTTTTTTTGCTTTAAATTACAGTTGGTGTGATCAACCTTTTTATTTGATTTATAGAACATTCTGTTTCTGAAAATCAAGAGTCTTCCTCCTCTTCTTCTTCCTCTTCAACTATTCGGAAAATCAAGTCTTCCAAAAATTCAGCTGCTAATAAAGAATTAAAGAAGAAACCCAAAGGTTTGAGCATTGATAAAGATCAAAGACTATATCAATGCCATATTAGTAATAGTTACCTAAAGGCAATGTGTGTTGGAACAATGATTTGAGGACATTTCAGTCACTTGGGGCATGTATAGATTTGTAAAAATTATTGTAGAAGATACTAATGAGAACTTCCTACAGGAAACTAGTGCAAAGCAGCTAAGAAACCATTCTTTAAACAAAGGATAAGAAGATGCTAGAGCGGCAGCTCTGGAACCACAGATGACACCAGAGATGCTCGGTTTTGGTTTTTGAGTTTAATTCCTGTTCCCTGATCCGTTTTTCTTTCTTCTTCTCTCTCCTTGTTCCTAATGTTATTTTTCCTTATTTTGCAAACATTTATATGCTGCTTTAAGTGCTTTAGAATATTAATCCATTAAAGTCTCATATGAATCTCTGGGAAAGCCAATATTATTATCCACATTTTACAGTTCCTTTTTATTATTTTTCTAATTAAATTATGTGTCATTCTGGCTGTGGTTTTTTTTTTTGTTGTTGTTGTTGTTTTTGGTTGTAGAGAATGTACTACAGATTAGGCTATTACCTTCTGAAAAGAGATTCCCTTTGTTCTGCTTTTCATTATTTCCTGAAATTCTAAAATGTATTCTCTTTCTCCAGGAAAATACTGAATTTTGGATACTGGAGTTTTGAAGAACTCTATTTCCTGGGTGGTTATTTCCCCTAAAGCCTTTTCTTTGGCTAAATACCCAAATACATAGTCTTTGAATCATCCAAAGAGTCTTGCACATCACAGAAGTGCAGTCCGTGTTTGCTAAATGGAACTCATCTCAGTGATGAGCTCATGATATGCTCTTTGGACTCTGAAATTCACCTGTGGGGCAGCTGCTGTAAGAAATCCTGTTAAACAGGATTTCTTTTCCTGCCATGGCATCCTAATCTCTTCTCTGCATCCCCTGGTGGGCTGCTGAATTTAGGTGCGCCCAGGAAAGAGAGCCACTAACAACCATGTGTGTGGACACAGAGCTCAGTAGGGACCATGGGAGTGATTGGAGCAGATCCCTGGGGTGTAGTTGGAGAGGCCTCTGAGGCAACTGGTGCGGTAAATTTACAAGATGTTGGAACTAGGTTTCCAGGGGGGCGGACGGGTCACTGAGCAACGTGAAGTAAGAGGAGTGGAGAAAGTGAGGGGCAAAGAGCATTCTTATAGAGATGACTTAGTGTTGTCGATCATGTTGGTAATTTCCAAGTTGCCACTTGTTTCTTTCTATTAATTGTACAGACTTTAACTTGTGCTTTTCACCCCTTCTCAATAATTCCCCCAAATAGCCCAATCAGATTAAGTTCAGTAGTCACCACTGTAAAATAAATTAATAGACGTATTATAGGTTAGCAGTTTGCTTGGGATACACAGCTAGTTGATAAGGATGAGATCTTTAGGTCACTATTGAAAAGAACTACTCAAAAATAAAAGATGTGTATATTTTTTTCTAGTAACAGTTGACAAGAAGGAAAAAACTCCTAAAAAGAAACCTACCCTAGAACCACCGGTTGTAAATGAAGCTGGAAGCGGACTGGATAGCGGGGACCTCAAGCTCACCCCAACTCCTGACACTCCTACTACCCAAAGCCATAAAGTTACCACATCTCCCAAGATTACAACAGGCAAACCAATAAGTCCTAAACCCAGTCTTCCACCTAGTTCTGATCCATCCAAAGAGACACCTTCAAAACCTAATAAAGAGACAAGAGCTGAAACTAAAGAGATTTCTTTAACAAAAAAAGAAACTTCAAGTGGAACAAAAGAGAAGACTGTTTCAACTAAAGAGACACGAAGTGCAGAGAAAACACCTGCTGAAGATTTTGTATCCACATCCAAAGCTCCTGTTAAATCTACACCCAAAGCTGAAACTACAACCAAATCCCCTGTTCCCACCACGACCACGGAGCCTACACCCACTACCACCAAGGAGCCTGAACCCACTACCACCAAGGAGCCCACATCCACCACCACCAAGGAGCCTGAACCCACCACCCCTAAGAAGCCTGCACCCACCACTCTTAAGGAGCCTGCACCTACCACCACCAAAGAACCTGCACCTTCTACCCCCAAGGAGCCTGCACCCACTACCACCAAAGAGCCTGTACCCACAGCCCCCAAGGAGCCTGTACCCACTACCACCAAGGAGCCTGAACCCACCACCACCAAGGATGAACCCACCACCACCAAGGAGCCTGAACCCACCACCCCTAAAAAGCCTGCACCTGCTACTCCTAAGGAGCCTGCACCCACTACCACCAAAGAGCCTGCACCTACCACTCTCAAGGAGCCTGTACCCACTACCACCAAGGAGCCTGAACCTACCACCCCCAAGGAGCCTGCACCCACCACCCCCAAGGAGCCTGCACCCACCACCCCCAAGGAGCCTGCACCCACTACCACCAAGGAGCCTGAACCTACCACCACCAAGAAGCCAACACCCACTACCCCTAAGGATCCTGTACCCACAGCCCCCAAAGAGCCTGCACCCACTACCACCAAAGAGCCTGCACCAACAGCCCCCAAGGAGCCTGCACCCACTACCACCAAAGAGCCTGCACCCACCACGCCCAAGGAGCCTACAACTACCACTCCTAAGGAGCCTGAGCCCACTACCATCAAAGAGCCTGCACCCACAGCTCCCAAGGAATCTGGACCCACCACCACCAAGGAGCCAACACCCATCACCTCTAATAAGCCTGCACCTACCACTCCTAAGGAGCCTGCACCCACGGTCCCCAAAGAGCCTGCACCCACCACCCCCAAGAAGCCTGCACCCACTGCCCCCAAAGAGCCTGCACCCACCATGCCCAAGAAGCCTGTACCCACTACCCCCAAGGAGCCTGCACCCACCGCCCCCAAGGAGCCTGCACCCACCACCCCCAAGAAGCCTGCTCCAGCTCTTCTTGAGACACCTGCTCCAACCATCTCAGAGGCCTCTACTACAACCACCACCATGGAGCCTCCTCCTACTACTCCCAAGAACCCTGCTGAATCAACGCCTGCAGAACCCACACCAAAGCCTCCTGAGAACAGTCCCAAGGAACCTGTTGTACCTGTAACCAAGGCTCCTGAAGTGACCAAACCTGAAATGACAACACCTAAAGACAAAACAGAAAAAGACACACGTACAAAACCTGAAATTACAAGTGCTGTACCTAAGATTACAACCCAAGAGACAGGAATTCCAACAGAAGAGACCACTGAGTCCCAAACAAGTACAACCACACAAGTAACTCCTATCACATCATCCAAAAGTACTCCTAGAGCAACACCTCCTGCACCCAAAGAAATGACTACAACAAAAAAGACAACTACAATGGAAGAGACTGTGAATAAACCTGAAGAAACCACAGCTGTGCCCAAAGATACAACCACGAAATCTGAAGTGTCAACTTCCAAACCCCGAAAGCCAACCAAAGCACCAAAAAGGCCTACTTCTACCAAAAAGCCAAAAACAGTACCGAAAGGGAGAAAACCAAAGACTACAGCAACTCCCCCAAAGATGACTACATCAACAATGCCTACATTACACCCTACCTCTTCAGAGGAAGCCATGCTCCAAACTACCACCAGCCCCAACCAGGGACTTAAATCAGAAATAGTTGAAGTAAATCCAAATAAAGATGCAGATACTGCTGGAGAAAAACCTCACATGATCCCCAGGCCCTCTGCGTTAACCCCTATATTGACCCCAGGTACTGGTACCGTGGTGAGAGGATCCAATCAAGACATCGCCATCAATCCCATGCTTTCAGGTAATAAGCATCAGTTATGTCCAGTTTTAAAACTGGTGATGTTAACTTAAATTTATCTGGGCCAGAATACCCTGAGTTAGTATCTCGCTATTGATATGTATTACCTTGCAGAGTTTTACAGCTTCTCTGTAGGTAAGCAGAGGAGTAATCACCGTAAGATTATTTGGTCTTTGAAAAATTGAGTAATAAGGAATTTAGTGCATTTGTGTCTATATGCAGAGATGGTGTACAGAATGTCAAAAAAATTTAGTTGGGAGCGTATTCTTATAAGAGTACAATGCAAGGCAAAAGTCTGCAACATTTTGCTCTTTTCCACACCAATTCCAAAGGGCAATCAGAAATGAAAAATGAAGTTTTGTGTTGGGATCAAACATCTAGTAATTATCTAATTTACATAAATATCAGGTAACTTTGCCCATTCCAATTTTTATACATTACTTTTTGAATAATATCACCTTTAAGTAAAACAATTATGAAGCATGGCTCTTCTTTTTTGTTTCTGAAATATGCACACCTCCTACTAGCCCTTTCAAAAGCTTAGGAAAATGTGAACAGAGGAAACAGCCCGGTGGGAGGATTTGAAAAGAACATAAACTCTTTTCTCATTTTCTTTTGTATTGGCTTAATCTTTTGTTTTAGATGAGACTAATTTATGCAACGGTAAGCCAGTAGATGGACTGACTACTCTGCGCAATGGAACATTGGTTGCATTTCGAGGTGAGCTATGCGCATATTTTTTCTTCTGCCCATCATTTTATTCTTGGCATTTATGAGAACCAAAGGAGGGCAGAAGCTTAGGTTGAGTTTTCTGGAGGGAAACCTGATTGATGAACTTAACTCACACAATATTTTGGAACGTGAAAGTAATTACCAAAATACAGGACTAACAGAATTAAACACATTAGAGTAACAAATATAACAGCTTGAACTGATACTATTAAATTTTTGCTTTCCTTAGTAATTAAAGTAATTAAAAGGTAGTTCAAATTTTAATTTCATACCAAATGACATGATATCCAGGTTTGTATTTGTATTCCCTGCTCTACATTATATGAAAATAACAACTTGATTGCAACGTGTTCAAAAGTGCTACATCTTGTGGGAACCTAACAGGAGAACAGATACCACTACCACTAGAGGATCAACTTCATGTTGCTTCTCTGCTGGTCCAGTCCTCTTATATTTAGATTAAATCTGAAAGGAAACAAATCATACACTAGCATGATAGAGGCCAAAGAGATTTTAGCAGTCACTGAATTATAACTTAATTCTAAAAGATAAAGAAATGGAGATAAGTGCCTTTCTGTAACTCACAAGGCCAGAAGGATCTTTCTAGAGAAACTGGAAAACTAAAATATTTCAAAGGCTATAATGAACTTCATTATACCTGAGACCAGAGAAATATCTACTCTCAGAAATGTTCAAATACTAACTTCTGTACTAATCCTCACAGTGTTGACTAAACTTGTCATATAATGTGTGTTAACACTCTCTTTTTAAAAAAATGATGAACTAATTAACAATTTTTCATTCTGGTTTCTTTTGGGATAAGTTATAGTATTCATTCAGTTTGGAGGCTGATCTACCACTTTCAATTTTAGGTCATTATTTCTGGATGCTGAGTCCATTCAATCCACCATCTCCACCTCGTAAAATTACTGAAGTTTGGGGTATTCCTTCTCCCATTGATACTGTTTTTACTCGATGCAACTGTGAAGGAAAAACTTTCTTCTTTAAGGTAAGAAATCAGCTGAGAGAGATCGGCAACTAGCTATTCCTTTTATTAAGAGCATAAATCAGCTTAACCTCCACTTCAGAAGGGTCTTCGTATTTTTTTTTTAAAGATTTTATTTATTTGACACAGAGAGAGAGATCACAAGTAGGCAGAGAGGGAGGGGGAAGCAGGCTCCCCGCTGAGCAGAAAGCCTGATGTGGGGCTCGACCCCAGGACCCTAAGATCATGACCTGAGTCAAAGGCAGAGGCCCCAACCCACAGAGCCACCCAGGCGCCCCAGGTATTCATATTTTATTAAACTATTCTATCATCAAAATTTAATAAAAAGCTAACAATTGAGTAACATCAAAGACCAATTTATTCACTTAACAAAGTTAAAACTTTCTCCCTATATTTACATTTAAGAATGAATCCCTAACTTTTCTATTCCAAGATGTTAACACTATTTCCTCTGTTAAATCAACAGGATTCCCAATACTGGCGTTTCACCAATGACAGAAAAGATCCTGGGTACCCCAAACAAATTGTAAAAGGATTTGGAGGACTAAATGGAAAAATAGTGGCAGCACTCTCAATAGCTAAACACAAGGACAGACCTGAATCTGTGTATTTTTTCAAGAGAGGTATGTTTACGATAAATGACAAAATTACAAAACTTCTAAGTATTGATTTGTCTGAGAAATTTTATTCAGTATTTTCATTTATTAAGGAGTTTACTGTCAAAAGATCTTTAATGGCTGTAATCAAATTGCTTTCAATGAAAAAACTGAGGACAGTAAAATATATTCAGAGCTCTCAGCATGCAAATTATAGTTTCACCTGAATTTTCAGGTCATTATATAAAGGTCATCATTTACTTTCAAACAAAGTTAAATAAAAATTATGCAATTTGTTGGTTTTATTCATTCAACATTTAGCATTTAGCAATTATTTTATAATGCCCTTGACTATTAGCCATTATTAATGTCTGAACATACTTTATGAGAAACACTGACCATTTCCTCTACCTTGTAAAAGCTCTTTTCCACTTTTCTGGGGGATTAAGCTTAATTTTCTCATCACATGTGATTTTCTACTACATAATAGGTGGCAGTGTTCAGCAGTATATTTATAAACAGGAGCCCATCAGAAAGTGCCCTGGAAGAAGGCCTGCTATCAATTATCCAGTGTATGGAGAAACAACACAGGTTAGGAGACGTCGCTTTGAACGTGCCATAGGACCTTCTCAAACACACACCATCAGAATTCACTATTCACCCATCAGAGTCTCTTATCAAGAAAAAGGTAATGTTTCTTCCTGCGTTAAAAATTATTACACATGAAATAGACATCATACAGTTTATCTCACAGAATGAAGCTTATTGAATATAAATAGTGACTAAATAGCCCCAATAATTTAAAACTTAGTGATTCAAAACATCAGTTTGCCTCCGTGAATGACCAGATCAACATGTACATATTGTTTTTTTGTGAGTAATAGAATGCAATTTATTCAGGTTTGTTATTTGTAATAAATGCATTTTTCAAATACCTCTTACCAAGAACATCACATACAAATCTACAAACCTCAGCAGAGTCCTAACAGGTAGGTATTTGAACCATGTCAGAGGGGGCAAAAACTGAGGCACCTAAGTTAAATAAGTCACCCAACGTAGCAGAGCTATTCAGTGGGATTCAAACCCAGATCTGTCCAATTCTTATGGCTGCTCTTCCCCACAGCACAATCCATTTAGTCTGGTATCTTTAAATCTACAGGTTTCCTCCATAATGAAGTTAAAATGAGTTTACAGTGGAGAGGATTTCCAAATGTGGTTACTTCAGCTATAGCACTGCCTAACATCAGAAGACCTGATGGCTATGATTACTATGCCTTTTCTAGGAGTAAGTTATTAAGCAACTTCTTAGCTTCTTAAAGATGTGCTCTAATCTCTAAAACATGAATATAACTAAAGCAAAAACAAGTGTTCAATGGTGACTAAAGGTGAGAAATTAAACTATAATACGTATTCCAATTGCTCTGAAGAAGACCGAATTTAGATTTTCACTTCACTTTTAATTAAATCGAATAAGCTGTGATTCAATTCTGCATTATCCTTCATGAGATTAAAGCCTATTATGATAAATCATCTAATTATTTGAGTAAAACTGCTACTAAAACAATATTTTACATTACCTGTGGCATTTAATAAAGGTCTTGGGTGCCACAAAATACTATTTGAATCATTTCACAAGTCCTGAAGATCACAAAGAAGTTTTTAACAAACCAACTGTTTTAATTAATAAAAATTAAATTATGTTACTTGGGGCACTTTTCTTTGAAAAACTCAGAAATCTAAGTTATTCTACTTAAAGGATAAAACTGAAGTAAATTATTGTTTTTTAGACTTAGTTTTTCTGAAACTCTTAGGTTGAAAAAGGAGAGTTGAACCTAATTTTATAGAAAGCTGTTGACAGGTCAATCTGTCAAGGCAATTGTTTTTGTTTTTGTCAGAAAGTTCAAATTAATTAATACAAATATTTCTGATATTAAAATGACTATACTCAAAGATAGTGTCTTTGAGTACAATAATCAACACAAACTATCTTTGAGTACAATAATCTGTGTAGATGATCTACAAACTATCTTTGAGTACAATAATCAACACAAACTTTTTTTTTAAGTTCAGGTGTTTTGTTTTCTTTTTAATTAAAAAATGATTTCTCTTCTACTTAGATCAATACTATAACGTCGATGAACCCAGTAGAACAGCAAGAGTCATTACCACTCGTTCTGGGCGGAGCTTATCCAATGTTTGGTACAACTGTCCTTAGACCCACGGGCAAAGGAAGAGTCAACTAATTAAATGAAGAATGAAAAATTTTGACATTGAAATACATTTTATTAATAAAGAATGTTGAGAGAAGCATACCAATTTAAATACAAAATGTTTTTAATCTCGACAATCATTACACTAAAACAGGCTTGAGAATCTTATTCACAATTATTACAGTTTACAGGACATTTAATTAATATTTCCTCTATTTATTCCTCCTCTCCCTCCCATTGCATGGCTCACACCTATAAGAGAAAAAAATAACCAAACTGAATGCATCTTTGAAGAAGTTACCTCAAAACTGGAGTATTCACTTACCCTAGGTCACTATAAAAATTGCTTTCAATATCAAATATCTAGATATATAAATATAAAACTGTGTTAGACATTTCACACATCTTCAGTTGAAAATTATTACAATTAGATTAATAGTTTCATGGCATGAATACAATCTTTAAGGGTTACATCAGAAAACATGGGGATATTAAAATTTTTAATTTTTTTGAACTAGTTAAAGTCACAAAGCTTTACTCTGTTGTGTAAAAAGTGTAACAACAACTGGAAGGGATTTAACAAATAACTGTCTAGTACTGCAACACTTCAGCTTCTCCAAATCTTATTTTGAATTCAAGGAAGAAATGAATAAATATGAAATATAAGCACATATTCATTATATAACTGTAGTTTACAAGTCTTTCTGTGAGAAGTTTACAGATGAGTAAATATCACATACTCAATGTGATATGTGATATGTGTAAATATCACATGCTCCAATCCTTGGAACATTAAAAAAAAAACTACATACAAGTTAGAAGCTTAAGGATTAGAAAACTTGTCCCATGTATTGCTATCCTACATTCTATCACGTAATCAATATGTCAGAAATTTACCTCTCTGTCTGTTAAACTGACGACCACGGACACCTTGTCTCAATGTTGTCTGAAGTCTTACTCGTCTGAAAGGCTTTGGTTGACTACTGCTAGTATCTAAGAGAAAAAACCCCAAACATTAAAATATAAGCAAGCAAATAAAAAATAAGAAAAATAAGAAAAGCATTTATAATGGCAAAATCTAGTTACTAAATGAATGCATGAATAAAATGCAGAGGTGTCCATTTATTTTCAATATTTAAAAGTTGTTTGACTTTTAACAAGGGACATTTAACAAACAAAAAAAGGTAAAAAAGTGAAAAAATATTCTTATTAAAAAAAAGTTCTTGATTTTTTTCATTCATTCACTGCACTCACATAATACATATTCACTTGGTGCCTATCCAGGTATGACCGTGCTAGCAGGCAGGGACTACAATAAAAAAACCACGTATCACCTCCCTCAGGAAACAAGAGACCCCCACATATAATGTGAGTCAAATCTGAATCCTCTTTCCCAGACACCCCAAATCCAATCATTAGCAAATCTTGCCAGCTCGAATTTAAATACATACTCCCAAATCTGACTTCTCAGAAAACTTCACTCTACCATCCTGTCTCAAACATCCTTGTCCTTACCTCGAATTTACAATATCCTCCGAACTTTCTCCTTGTTTCTGCTCATTGCACATTTTCAGTCTCTTGTTTACACAGAAGCCAAACTGATACTGTTAAATCTTTAAGTCAGAACTTCTCACCACTCTGAAGCCCTCTAAAAGCTTCCGAAATCCACCAAAGCCAAAGCAATTATAATGATCTACTGGGGCTCTCCTCCCTACCCCCTTCCTATCTCCTGCTAGCCTGCCTCTCTGGCCTTACTGTGCTCTAACCACACCGGCCCTCTTGCTGATCCTGAATGTACCACCTGCTGCCTGATAGATACCTGCTATAGATCTCATCTGGAATACTCCTTCCTCAAAAAACTGCACAGCTTGCTCCTTTGCCCTTTCCTGTCTTTACTTAAAAGTCATTTCCTTGGTAATACTTTCTACCAAATCACCTAGGACACGGTAGGTACTCAAATATTTACTGACCAAATGAATAAGTGTTCAGATGAGGAGGCTTACTGTTTTATAGAGATCTTAAAATTTTATTTATTTGACAGAGATCACAAGTAGGCAGGGAGGCAGGCAGAGACAGAGAGAGGGGGAAGCAGACTCCCCGCTCAGCAGGGAGCCAGATGTGGGTCCCAGGACCCCGAAATCATGACCCGAGTCGAAGGCAGAGGCTTTAACCTACTGAGCCACCCAGGTGCCACTGAGGAGGCTTAGTGTTTTATATTATCAAATAAATTTAAAGACATTCTAATTTTACAGAAACTGTAAAAGGGGACAAAAACCATATTTTCTTGTGCAAGCCTTGGTAAGATGTAACATTCTACTGTCCAAGATAATTTTCACGGGATATCAGAATATAATTGGGAGAAGAGGATTTCAGCAATTGTATTATTAGTAACTGACAATTTCTGAGTCTTGCTGAGTGTAATGCATTGAGTTATATAATTTATATACATTACTTCTAATCCTGACTGCAAGACTAGTTATGATTATCCATATTTCATTTATAACTGTGCAGACATTTAAAGTTACTAGCTGTTAGTTAAGGTAGATGTGGGATCTGAATCAATGGCTATCGGCTTACAGGCTGCTATGTCTGGGAAAAGCAGCTGATAGGCAAGAGAGATCTTGAGAGAGCAAAGTCCCATGACTAAAGAAAGTAAGAACTAAGCAGGTCTTCCATAGAATGTGAAGGTTCCATGGCAGAATTTGAGAATTACTGCTATAAACAATTCAAAATAATTAGTGTGGATGATTGGTACTGTATTTCTTCAACTAATAAAAGTAATTCCCTACCTAAAAATTTTGAGACAGATAAGCTAGTATAGTGAATTGTTTAAGAGTGGAGTCTCTGAAGCCAAACTTCTTGAGTTCATATTCTTGCTTGCCCATCATTTTTTAGCTATGTATCTTGGAAAAGTTATTCACGTTTCTGTGCCTCAATTTCCATATGGGTGATTACCATATTGGGTTGATGTGAGAAGTGAGTGAATATATGTAAAAGGCTTAGCATGCTGTCCAACACATAGTTAAGTGCTCAATAAATATTATTTTTTGAAAGTACCACAGAAATAATTTTTATTGTAGAAAAATACATAAAATAATCTTTAAGTTAACTTCAAAAACTTGAAAGCCAAACTTAGAAACTGTTTAATCAGTAAATTTCAAATATTTTTTGAGTCACAGACCTCCTACCCTTCAACTCTCCAAATCAAATCTCATGTAAGAATCCTAATATGTAGAACAAATAACAAGAAACTCCTTTAAAGAGACAGGAAACCTGAAGTACTGCTCCTCAGCTGCCCTCCCAGTGACCCATCCCTCACAGCCCTGTGGCACTTCTAGTACAACCGAGTCTTAAAACTACATTTCCTTTAATAAAATACAATTTCCCTTTGAAATAAACCATTTTTAATTCAGGGGAAAAAAAGAATGATTTCTTTGTTACTAACAAAATCATCTTTTGCAAACAAGTTTGTTGTATCAGTTGTGTTGTACTCAGAGCAGGAACTTACCTACAGAAGAGCTGGATGGAGGATCCTGGCTGGTAGAAGGAAGATCTGACTCATCAGATGCCTGAACAGGTTCTTCTTCCTGCTGGCTATCAATTTCTAGGCCTGCTTCAGAACTAATACTAAGAAAAGAAAATAAAAATTGATTGGAAAATACAAAACTGATCCTGGAGGTATCCTAAATTGTTCCTAAACTTTTTCTGATACAGTTTATCACTTAAATAAGACACTGTAGACTCTTAATATTGGAAACTGTGTATTTTTTTTTTTTAAAGGAGCAGGGGCAAAGACAGCTCAAACTGTTTTTTCCTTATTCCTCTTCTCACTAGGACATGTTCCAATTTTAGTTTTTATTTCCCTTCTTTGTTATTTTTTCTTTTTGACAAAGGATATACACATTCTTGGCAATATTTGTATGAGATATATTATACAGATTTTTGAAATCTCAAAACACTTTTCTAGGAAGGCAAAGTACTAAAATAACTCACAAGTCTCTTAAACAACCTGCCACTAACTCACCATGGGCTCTAGCCCAGATGAGACATGCTGCAGGTACGTGAATTCCTGGCTCAACAGCTGTTAACTCTCTCCCCATTCAATCAAACAGTCTCTCTCCCATTCAATAAAGCACATCAAAACACAAGTAAGGGAAAGAATAGTACAAAAATAAGTTCAATCTGCTCCAGTTTTGTTATGGGCAAGCTTCAGGGCAGTCACTAGTAACACCGTCTCTGAAAGATCTCTCTCATGACTACCTGCTGAAGTTGAGATGTGCTACTGAAGGACCAAGTGCATGGGGCTGAAGTCACAGGTCAAATCCAGTCTCAACCACTTACCAGTGACCTAAGCAAGTTATTTTAACATGTTCTGAGTCTGAGCTTTCTCACTGTAAAATGGAATACTTTACAAAGATTTTGTGTAGGTTAGAAATGACATATCTTTTTATTTACTTATTTATTTGACAGAGAGAGAGAGAGAGACAGTGAGAGAGGGAATACAAGCAGTGGGAATGGGAGAAAAAGAAGCAGGCTTCCCGGTGGGCAGAGAGCCTGATTCGGGGCTTGAACCCAGGACCCTGGGATAATGACCTGAGCTGAAGGCAGATGCTTAATGACTGAGCCACTCAGGTGCCCCAGAAATGACATATCTAAAGTGTCTTGCATGCATGATATAAAATTAATGGCAACTGGTATTCTTAGCAGGGTCTGTAGTCCCCCCCCAAATTAAGCAGCACTATGTTAGAGCATAATAATGGGCTTGCTTTTTTCCCTCATATACTAGAATTGGTGTATAATTATGCAAGTAAATACTGCTTAATAAAACAAAATCTTTGAGCTCTACCTAGCAAATCTGTTTTCTACTTCTAGCTGTGCCTCTACACAGTCCAACTTTTTTATTTTGTAAAGAATTAGGTTCTGCTTTGAAAGCTAAATACTTCTCTGAGACCAATGTTAGTGGTTCTTTGCATGAAATAACTCTACACCCTTTGACTTAAAAAAAAAAATCCAGAAGCTGTGTCATAAAACACTTCTTTTGTTAAACTTTGTATATAACTGACATGCTAAAATGCAATCAGGTCTTAAAAACTACTAGAAAATTTCTAATTTTTAAGAAGTTAATATTTCAGACATCAAGTTCTAAATGCACATAAAGAAAGAGTAAGTGAGGTTCATTTGAGAGCCCACTACAAAATGGAAAGTTAGTCTTTCCAAATTTTCACAGAAAGACTTCTTTCTTAGGGAAAGTTCAAGCAGCTACATGAATTGAAAGTTATCAGTGATTTTAGACATCATTTTTCTAGACTACATCATGTAATTTTCAGGGCGATAAACATTTCAAAAATTACTTGTCTGCTGTAATAACATCCAAGCCCTAAGATATATTACTATATGCAAAAATTAGTCTTCCAAAATGTATGGCTTGGTTTATTTTTGTAATGGGATACTACTAAAAATACAGCTCAACAAACTGTTTCCTGGCTAAAGGAAAACAAGTGTCAAAGTCTAAAGCAAGCAGAAATTATAAAGTAAATACTTACCCTTCAGATTCTGCCTCCACAAATACTTCATCTCCATCATCACCTGCTGCTGTTTCATTTGTGGTGGATAAAGTGCCAGTGGATGTTGTCACCATTGGAACAGACTGAGAGGCATGCTCTGAAGTATCAGACGTGGTGCTCTCCGTAAACACTGTCACTTCAAAATGTAAAAAAAGAATACTTTAATTGGTGGTTTACCTAATTTTTAGCCAGAAGGTGTCACACAGTTTTCCATTTTACCACTAAAGCACATGATCTACGAGTCCGCCTGTGGTACCTACCTGGGGCTGCTACTTGCAGAGGAGTAGTGGGAACACTTCGGCCACCTGACTCTTCTTCATGAGCTAGGAAGAGGGGTGTTTCATACATTCCTAAACCTAAAGACAATTCTAGATATTAATGAATGATTGAAAGAACACAGAACTATCAATATGCCAGGTATCTGAAAGAAAAACATGAAATCAGCAGACACCCAACTTTGCTGAAGCCCACTAATTCACTGATCAGGCAAAAATCAATCTCTCAAAAATTTAAACGTAATTGAAACGCATCCTTTAAGTTTACAAACATTCAGTATCCTTTGAAAAAACACCTAAAATGCTGCTCTTTACGGGTTGATACAAGCTAACTTTATTGAGTACTCAACTATGAATCTGGTACCATGGTTGAGTCTACTCACCAAAACTACGAGATATTACTCTTCCCCTTTTTCCTAAAGAAATTGGAATTTCTAGGAGGTTGATTAACTTCCCCAAAATTACAAAGGTAGTAAATAGAATTCCAATTTAAGCCTAGCTCTGTCTTCCAAGCCTTAATTGTCCTATAAAATAAAGAGCCATATAAAAATTTAAATTTATATAAAACATATATGACTTATATGAGGGCTACAGATTAATCTTTATTTGGGGGTAACAGCAGTATGCGTTCCTTACTCACTTAATAAAATGCCATATAGCTTCCCACGAATCTACCTGGTTATATGGATGCTGACTGAGGATTAAAAGGTAATTAATTCCACAAAGAGCACAATTCATGTTCAACAACCAACTACCATTACTTAATTTAGGGGTCATTTTTTTCCACATTATTTTAAGTATCTTTTTTTCTTATTTTTAATGTTTGTGGAAAACATCTAACTAGTTTTATACATTTAACTAGGAATGTTAAGTATCAAACTAAATATAAAATATGCTTCATTCCTTCCAACAACTTTAAAATGACTCGGAGTACCTATGTATTTATATTGGTTCAAAAAATATTCCTGAATACTTAGTAGACATATGACACTGTACTAGGAGCCAAAAGAGATAATAAATGTAAAAGCTACTCTTTATGCTCAAAGAACTGAGAATTTTGTTGAAAAGGTAAGATTTATATGTAAAACAACATTGAATATGTAGTAAATATAGCTTCTCCTATAAGTTTGGATAGGAATTAGATACCAACTTAAAAAAATTTGTATTTGCTCACTTAAAAAAAATCCCATCAGAATAGCTTATTACTGAATATTCATGAACCCAGGTGATCTAAGCATTTATTAATTTACTTACCTCCTTGAGAAGCAAGCTGGCCAAGATCAGAGTGACTTGAACTTGTCTGTGGCATATCTTCAGGTGGCCCAAACCGGAATCTAGGGACACCAGCAACCTGTGGGGAACTAAAGAGAAAAAAATGAACTTAAGTTAAAATTTAAAGTTAATCTTGTTTAAACCACAACGAGGGAAAACAATACATGAGAAGGAAGAATAATCATAAAGCAGGAAAAAAACCAGACTGAAGTAAAGTTGATACCGAAATCCTTATAATAATATTCTTAAAATCTGTGTTGTGAATGAATTTAATAATATTACACATGATTTATATACGTGCAATTTACATGTAACTTTCAGGTCTCTTGAACTATGCCTCACATTTCCTGAATCTGCTGGACATTTAATTTCATGTAGATACACTAAAAACAATACAAATCTAAAATGAGATGCACCAGAAAAAGAGAATGAAGTCACAAGACAAAGTTTTATCTTAGCTTTCACTGTTGAGCCATAGATCAATCAAGTCACCTCTACCCCATTTCTTACCTGAAAGAGCTCACAAGATGGTTCCCAAAGTCTAGAAAAATTCTATTATTAGCTGGTTGGACACCTGTTTTCCCCTTGTTCTAATAACACTATCATCCATCTTCCCGCCCACAGCCCAGGATATAAAACAGCATTATCTCTCTTTGCCCACTCCCCACCCTACCTTTCTTCACTAGCCAGTCACTAATGTTTATGGATTTTATGTTTGTAATTAACTCTTTCTTTTCTTTTCCACATCAACATTATTGCTTTAGTTAAGAACATTCTCTTTCAGGTAGATTTTAAAACTTATTTTCTTTTTCTTTTTTTTTTAAAATTTATTTTCATAAAATTATCCTACTATAAAAGAATCTTGCATTCTGAGCTATGCAAGAATCTGCCGACTGGCTGTCACTCAGAACCTGTGTCTGCTTCTGACAGGCTGACTTCCAGAAGGGAGGAACAGACAGTGATTGTAAAACTGTGTTAATCAAGATGAGTTATGGTAAACTGCACAAGTTTAAAATAGGTTTGATAGGGGCACTTGAGTGGCTCAGTCAGCTGAGCGTCAGCCTCTCAGTTTCGGCTCAGGTCATGATCTCAGGGTCATGGGATCGAGCTTCGTCTGAGGCTCTGCTCTTGGTGTGGAGCTTGTTCTTCTCCTTCCCCTCTCTCCCTGATTCTGCATGCACATGCACACGCTCTCAAATCTATAAATCAATAAATAATCTTAAAAAAAAGGTTTTGGGGTGCCTGGGTGGCTCAGTTGGTTGGGCATCTGCCTTTGGCTCGGGTCATGATCCCAGTCCCACATCGGGCTCCCTGCTCAGTGGGGAGACTGCTTTTCCCTCTCCCACTCCCCCTGCTTGTGCTCTGTCAAATAAATAAATAAAATCTTAAGAAAAAAAAAAAGGTTTTGAATGTCTGGCTGTATGTATCATATACAGAACAATCAATCTTTTCCCAAGTTTGTGGAAACTTTTTCATTTACTCAATTACATCTTGGTATGCAGATAATACTTCAGCCACAATTAAACGTGTACTTCACACAGGAAGTTTTTTTATCCTTTAAAAGTAGTTGTATAGCATAGTTAACTTAGGTTCTAGACCCAGACCAACTGGTTTAAACCAAAAACTGCCACTTTTTGGCTGTCTGAACTTTCACAAATTTGTTTACAACTCTGTGCTTCCTAATCTGTAAAACTGAACATTAATGGTGTCCACTCTCATAGCTCTAAAGATTAAATAAACTGATTCATGGAAATGTTCAGTAAGTGTCAGGTGTTCTTTTCTAAGACTCAACTCAATGTTGTCCTCATTAAGTCGTCTCAGATTCCTTCCTCCTGATTGCTGGACTAAATCATTTCTTTTGTCTTAAGCCTATTGCTTATGCTTTTATTCTTCTAGATTGTTTGGGTAACAGTTCCTCATATGCTTGGCTTTTGAAGTAATATCATCTCATCACAATCATTACCAACACCTTCATCAACATCTGCACAGCGTTTACTATGTGCCAGGGAATATTTTAAACATGTTAGCATAAATTCAGTTCATTTAATTCTCACAACTTACATGGTAGGAATTACTGTATTATTATTCCCCTTAGTAAATGAAGATACTCAGGAATAGAGAACCTAAATAGCCTGATACACTAGTAAGCAGTACAGTATTCTGACTCTGAAGTCTGTGTATTTTTTTGTTTTGTTTTGTTCTTTTAAAAATTATCTGAGAGAGAGATTGTAAGCATTGGGGGGAAGGGCAGAAAGAGAAGCAGACTAGTAGACTCCCTGCTGAGCATGGAGCCCAATGTGGAGCTCAATCCCAGGACCCCTGGGATCATGACCTGAGCTAAAGGCAGACACTCAACCGACTAAGCCATCCAGGTACCCCTGAGGTTTGTGTGTTAGCCACTCTTATTCTGCCTTTATGTTTCAAATTCCTGATGGCAGCAACTATATTTCATTCACCTTTTTTTTTTTTTTTTTTTTTTAAGAGAGAGAATGAGTGCACAGTGCATGAGCTGGGGTGGGGGGTAGGTGTAGGAGCAGAAGGAGAGGGAGACAGAACCATAAGCAGGCTCTATGCTAAGCTTGAAGCCTGACATGGGGCTCGATCTCATGACCCTAAGATTATGACCTGAGCCAATAAGAGTCAGACACTTAACCCACTAAGCCACCCAGGTGCCCCCACTTCACTCACCTTTATATAATTTTCCCCAACACTATATCCTCAACCCTCCTACCACAAGTGCTTAGTACACAATAGAGTACTCAACACATAATGACATGTAATGAATCTACCAAATATAAAGAAACTGACAGGGAAACAGGAAGAAAATTATTAGTCACAAAATGTGTTTCTCCTTCCTTAACTTACTGAATTGCTTCAGCAAATCCATCAGTACGATGTGGCACCACAAGAGTTGGGGTACTTGGAACTGTTCTGTCTTCATCATCAAAAAAATGCTGCTGCTAAAACAAAGACAGAAATGGGGGAATAAACAGATATGACAGAAACATATACACTTATTTGCTAAACAAATGAGTCACTTTTACATAATGGGTAGATAGTTACCATGCCACCAATTCCAGGAGTCAACTGAAGTCCCCGTCCAACAGACTGCCTCCGAGTCATCTGAATTCTCTGTGTCAAGAAAGGAATTATATTTGTTTCAAGGAATCAGGCAATAAAACAAGAACCAAGTACCAACAGATACAGCTTATTACAATGGTAACAAGAGAACTCAAATGTTAGCAGTTAATACAACCATCAGAATATCTTCTCAGGAAAAATTACTGATGTTTGCACTAAAGAATTCTGTTTAAATAGTGATAAATTTTTGGACGCGTGGATGGCTCAGTTGGTTGGGCGACTGCCTTCAGCTGAGGTCACGATCCTAGAGTCCCAGGATCAAGTCCCACTTCGGGCTCCCTTCTCAGTGGGCAGTCTGCTTCTCCCTCTGACCCTCCCTGCTCTCGTGCTCTCTCTCTCAAATAAATAAAATCTTTAAATAAATAAGCAAATAGTGTTAACTTTTTAATTGTAGAGACTACATAAACCACCAAATATTTTTATTAACCCACACAAAATATTAACCAATATTTAAAGCCAATCTCTGATCCTATTTTATTTGTATGTATCTAATCTAGTTTCTACTTCCTTAACCTAAAACATTAGTTAAGTATGTCTTTGGATCTTAAAGCTTAATTATCCTTTGGAGTTCAAACAGTAATACTGTCTTCATATAAACTGTTCCCCAATTTGGACAATTCTAAATTGGTAGATTTGGTATATTTTGTAGGATCCACACATAACCATTAAGACTTTATATTTTTAAAGAATGAGGTTATTTTCATCTGTGGTAGTTTAGCAGAATCCCACTTGGCAGTTTTTAGTACACTATGTTACAGGATAAGACTCAAACTAGATTACTAAAAGCCTTTGTAGTTTTTCTGCTGTTTCTGCAAGTTTCTGATTAAGAGATGTCCAACCCTATTATAAAGGGTGCTACATATTGAGGGTCATGCATCCTTTCCGTAATTATAAGAGTGGAAGTTAACATGTACTACTGAAAAAAAATGAAAGAAAAAATGTCTCTTAAGCAGAACAGACATTTCTTTTTGAAAACAACAATAACAAACACACACAAGCACCTTAGAGAAAGAAACCTTCAAAATACATGGTAGTTAGCTGCTAAAATAAAATTTACTTTAATTAAAATCCAAGAGACCCTTTTTCTTTTTTAATCTGTACAAAGAGTGACCGGATCTTTATTTGCTGGAATTGTAACTATTTCAATTTATACACAACTTTTAGTAAGCCTTGCCCTTTCCAAAGTTCACATTACTTATGAAGTAAACTAAACTACTGCTGTATTTCAAGAAAAATAAGAGATTCATTTCAGTTCAAAAAAGTTTATAAAAATATGCTAAAACATTAAAACATTCACTTTTACTACCTGAACTGGTGGCCCCAATTCTTGAGGTGGAGCATGAATGGTGAGTCGTGGCGGAAGAGGGTGTGGAGGGCGTCTTGGAGACTGAGGTGCTCGAGGAGTCTGTCTTTCAGATGCTGATGATGGCTGCTGTTCTCTAGAAATGTCCTGGGAAAAAGAGGACTCTGCAGTACCTGTATTACCTTCACCTACAGGAAAAGAGAAGCTTATTTTGAACTACTAAATTTACCACAGAATAACTGGGACAATTCCCTAGAGGTATAAATCCCACCACTAGGAATGTTCACCTCACCAATACTTTCAGAAGGAAAGAAGTGAGGTGTGGAGAATGGGAGTGCAATTATCAGCTGAATGGCTTAAGGCAAATCCCCTAACCTCTTCGGGTCTATTTCTTAGGTTGGTTAATGGAACCAATTAAAAGATAACGTTTATATTCCAGATTTCTTAAACTTTGAATGTCAATGGTTCTTCACATGTCTAGGTCTTCTACATACATGCTAGAAACAACAGAAGCTGTCTCTCACTGCGAAAGTAGGCTATCAGAATTTAGTGGTTTTACAAGTCAAGGTCTAGAATCGGATTCTGGCTAACCTCTACACCCAACACGGGGCTCAAATTTATAACCCCAAGCTCAAGAGTCACATGCACTACTGACTGAGCCAGCCAGGCACTCACTCTCAGATTCTTAACTGGTACCTAAACTGATAAGCTTATTATAAGAATTGAACACAGGTGACCCTTGAACAACATGGCTTTGAACTACACAAGTTCACTTTCAGGGGATTTTTTACAGTACATACTGTAAATGTATTTTCTCCTCCTTATGATTGTCTTAATAATGTTTTCTTTTCTCTAACTTACTTTATTGTAAGATTACAGTATGATAAACTACAAATATGTGGTAATCAACTATCTTAATGATATCAGTAAGGCTTCTGGGTCCATAGTCAGCTATTAGTAGTCAAGTTTTTGGGAAATCAAAAGTTATATGTGAATATTTGACTATGCAGGGGGTTTGGAGTCCCTAACCCCGGCACTGCTCAAGGGTCAACTGTAATTTAATTTCAAGTACAGCTGCTCAAGAAAAGCACTCTTTTTGTAACTTTCTGGCAATATACCAAATCCATCCACTAATTTATTTTTATCCAGAGCACTGGGCCTATTTTTGCATGATTGTAAATAACAAAGTCTTCAAAGGGATTCAATGAGCATCTACTGTATGCTTTGTATATGGGAAAAATGGCTATGAACACTAGCCCCCCAAAAAACTTAACTTTTAGTGATAATATCAAAGGAGGCAAAAAATACTTCCTCCTGTATCCTGACTATATGACACACACAAGATGTTTCTTAAATCCACAGTGTTTTATAAAATGTAATTTATAGGCCAAAGTATCATCAATCTCTCTCCTTATGTCCCCTAGAAAGCAGTACTATTTTTTAGTGTATGGATTAATATTTTTTTCTTAAAAAACTTTAAAGTTGAAAGGTTGATTATACCTTTGCTTTATCTTAATTCAAAAAAGCATGTACCTTGCATTCTTATACACACAGGCTCATATGGAAACTCAGACACACTGTTTTCTTAACAGTCTAAATATATAAGGTTTTACTATGTTACCATTTATGATTTTAGCTCAGTATTATCTGTAAAATCAGAGTAATATACCAGATGATTACCGATTCCTTAACACATTTTAAAAAGATTCTAAAATAAAATTACTTTCTATGATTTCCATAATCCTTTAATACCTAACATTTCAGTGAGGTCAGGACTCATCCTTTCAAATATTTAACAAAAGTATGTCACAGTAACCAAAATATCTTTTATTCAATGGAAAAACCAGTCAACCAGTAAAGCTCCAATACCCATAAACCTTCAAATGTGGGCTTGATTCAGACAACCTCTTCTGACTGTGAACTGCTAATACTGCTGTTAGAGGTCCCTAATCTAACTTTTCCACTTAGTAAAAAGACCAGCAACACACTGTACTTGTAACACTTTACAGATTTCAGAACGCTGGAATCTTAAAGAAGCTTGATGTATTAGAAAAGACAGTATGACTTCAGAGTGATAAATATACTAGACTTTGTAAGATAATAGCAGCAAACCTAGAAATAAGCTAATCTCTTGCCAATTTACTGAGTGTTATTTCCTACATAATTAAATGCAATCCTAATTTAGAAGACACTACCAGAAGCATTCAATTAAAAAGAGATGAAAAAAGGTCTCACCACTGTTTTGCGAATCAGCAGCTCTCTGATTACTTTCACCTCCACCCATACTTTCCTCTGTTTCTGTACCTGGATCAGTCCCATCACCGCCCTATAAACAAAATATGATGACTAAGAGCAAATAAATCAAACAATTATCTTAAAACAGAATAACTAAACCACAGTAACAACAAAAAACCCCAAAGGTATAAAAAGTTTTAGTGTTCTGAGAATATAGGTCTGTGAATATCCTTGGAAATCATTATGTTTTCTGCAAAGTTCTTGAAGAAAGTGGATGATCAAAGTCCCAGCCGGTTACCTCAGCATCGTCAGCTTCATATCCATCATTGCCGTCCGCACTGCCGGTGCCTTCGTTACTGTCCTCGCCCTCGTCTCCCATCCCTGTGTCGTCTTCATCATCATCATCATCATCTTCATCCTCCTCGTAATCCTGGTAGACACACGCCCAAGTAAAAACAAGATCTTAGATGTAGCACACATATTCTGCACTTCTTGATAGCATATCTAAAAAGTTCAATGACATACCACTGATCAGGACACAGGAGCTGTCTCGAGAACTGTATGGAATACATTCAGGGGCAGCAAATATCAAAATTGTGAGGCTTACTGGAATGAGTACAATAATCATCAGTTCTGTTTTCTAACTGTTCACATGAGATCAGTTCAAAGACCAAAGCTCCTAAATGTCTACAAAGTGTCAGATGCCACTTTATTTCTAAATTTAAAGGGTGGAATCAAAGAAAACAAATCATGAAATTATACTACACTATGAGCTTTTAAAAAACATTGTTTGATTAATGAAAGCTTCTAAAATGAGTGGTTGTCAATATAGGTTTAATTCCCAAAATAAAATATAGTTTCACTTAAAATATGCTTCAATTAGCAAAGAAACAACAAAAAACCCTCCATTATTTTTTGAAAAAAATTATGGGATTATATAAGAAAAAAAAATCTTACTCTCTTCTTATCTCTAGAAATGATAGAGCTTATAATTAAATCCAGTCTCTTATCAATAAGATTTAAAATTAAGTTTAATTAACAAATTTAGCAAATCCTAAAGGGCTTAGCAATGAAAAAAGATGGATTTTTTTCATCACTTGTTCTATGCTCAATTTCATTATAAAATATTAATTTCAGAACTATTTGGATAAAAAGGCAAAACAGTCATGATCTAAGAGTCCTGGGATCGAGTCCCGCATCGGGCTCTCTGCTTGGCGGGGAGCCTGCTTCCTCCTCTCTCTCTCTCTGCCTGCCTCTCTGCCTACTTGTGATCTCTGTCTGTCAAATAAATAAATAAAATCTTTTAAAAAAACAAAACAAAACAATGGATGATTTACCTCATGTTCCCCATCATTTTCATCATCATCCTCTTCTTCATCATCACTGTCAATCACAATGACATCATCTCCTTTGCCCTGACCATCTTGGGATGAAGTTGTTGTTTGCTGATCTGACTGAAGGGGTCCAAGGTCTATTTGCAGAGACTGAGAGGTTTCTTCACTGTCTTCCATTGGAGTATAATCTCCCTGGGTAACTCCCTTTAAGAGTAACAAAATGAAAACTTAAAAATTTAGAATGTTAAATATACCTAAAACTACCAGTGAGATACTGTATATGTAAGACAGTACATATACATGTGGACTGGTAGCATTTTATTTTTAAAATATGGTTTTAAAAGCAGAATTAGAGTGGGTGGCTCAGTTAGTTGTCTTCGGCTCAGGTCATGGTCCCAGGGTCCTGGGACTGAGCCCAAGAGCACCCTGCTCAGCAGGGTCTGCTTCTCTCTTTCCCTCTGTCCCTCCCCACCTCATGCTCTCGTTCTCTCTCTGAAGTAAATAAATAAAATCTGTTTAAAAAATTAAGGAAAAAAAAAAAAAGGAATAAATTTGAGGCACCTGTGTGGCTCAGTTTAAGTGTCCAACTCTTGATTTCGGCTCAGGTCATGATCTCAGGGTCATGAGATTGAGCCTGGCAGCAAGCCCCAAGTCAGGCTCCACACTCAGCACAGAGTCAGCTTGAGATTCCTTCCCCCTCGCCCTCTGCCCCTCCCCTCACTCACATGCTCTTTCTAAAAACAAATGAAAAAATCTTAAAAAACAAAAAAAGCAGAATTAATTTGAAACACATGCTAAAGAAAATAAATCATTGGATTTCTTTACTGTCTTCCTATAGGAGAATTATTAAAAACCTCACTGGCTAATCACTAAAAAAGAAAAAAAAAGGATATATATATGTGAATGTATATATTTACATATATATAAATATAAATATATGTGTATTCATAACTACCAGGGGAATATTGTAGATAAGTATTATTCAAAAGAAACATATTGTCATCCCCAAAGTGAGTCATTTACATGATTTTAAATTTTCTAGTAGTCATTTCAAACTTAAAAAAGGAAACAAGTGAAATTAGTGTAATGATATTAATATATACAAAATATCTCAGTATGTTATCAAACTAAAAATTACCGATCAGATATTCTACCTTTTAAAATTTGTAATTAGTCTTTAAAACCCAATGTATATTTTATACTCACAGCTTATCTCAATTCAGACTAGCTATATTTGAAGTGTTCAACAACCAATGTGATTAGATGACAATGCAGTTGTAAACCAATGTCAGAAAAAAGAATATCCATGGGCCTGCAACTTACTATTATTTAAAAAAAAGTTTACTCCCCAAACCAGAAATAGTCTAGGAAACACACTAAACAAAATAAGCTATTATTGCTGTAAATTTACAAAGGCACTTCTCCTCCTAAAAACTCACTATTTTAAGCCTTCAAACCACATTAAAGACATCAGGAACAAAAATAATTCTTTGCTTAATTCATCCTCATATTTCCATCTTGTTAGCTACTGAAATAAACTGTAATGTAAAGCTTTATTTTTGTTATTTACTATAAAAAAATTAAATGTCTACTTTTTAGTTAAGCACATGGCAATCTATTTTTTGTACAAGCCTAAGCAAAACTCTTATGAACTCATTCATAAAGATTACATTTGCTGTAAAAATGAGCAATTCATGATATAATTAAAATGGGCTTCAAAGGGACGTGCTTATTTCAAGAAAAGCAACACTTATAAAGAACATCTGCTTCACTGTCAGAAAATCAGAAAAACGAACTGTTACACATTCAGTAGATAGTGCTAAAAGTGGAATGGAAGCCAAACGGCACTTTGAGTCAGACAATTTTGCCAATCTCAAGAAAAAGCTTTGTAAAGACTTTAGTGTAACTTAACCAAGTCTGGCAATAAATTAGAAATTCACATATTATTTCAAAACTGTTATTATACTTTTCAGATACGACCTCTGAAGGATACATGAAATAGAGGTCATTTAGAGTACTATGCATTCATCTCTAAGGTCTGGTTTTCTGTTCTTAGGGAAAATTAACTTAAAAATTAATGCATCTAAGAAACTAAAATTCACTTGCAATCTATGGTTGCTTATAATTAGCTTGAGATAACTCCTTAATTTCATACAGACAATTTTAGAATAAATGATCCTGAAAATTAATCCAGCAAAAACTCTTTCAGGGAAAAGAGCATAACTAGAACCTAGACAGCCCGAGTTCAAGTTCCAGTTTCGGTGCTATCAGAACTTTGGTATGTTACTTATTTGACTATTAGTTTCTTTACCCATATTGGGCTGTTAAGGATTAAGTTTGTTAATAAATGCTAACTTCTTAGAACACTTGGAACTAGAACCTAGACAGCCCGAGTTCAAGTTCCAGTTTCGGTGCTATCAGAACTTTGGTATGTTACTTATTTGACTATTAGTTTCTTTACCCATATTGGGCTGTTAAGGATTAAGTTTGTTAATAAATGCTAACTTCTTAGAACACTTGG
>NC_081566.1:21918094-22008399 GCF_022355385.1 Mustela nigripes
CATACACAGTAATGAGTTTATTAGTAGTAGTTAAATTATGAATTGAATTCTCAATTAGTGTGGTAGAGTGGATGAAAGAAAAGTAAATAGTGTTTTGAGCACCTAATGTGTGGCAGGTACTATTTTAGGTACTTTATAATGCTAAAAATCATGTTATATTATTTCAACAGATAAGGAGACTAAGGCTTAGAGAGAATCAATGACTTTCCATAGTCACATAGCTTCTAAATGGTACAGTCAGGAACAGAACCTAATGGTTTGTAGCTTCAGAGACTACCCATTTCCCCTAGTGAGGGCGCCTCTGGAAAGGCCTCACTTAGAGTTCAGAAAATTAAAAAAATACACAAGTGCATTTCCTTTCATAGGTTATTTTAATTCAGTAAGAGAAGCAAGAGAGGGGAGAACAACAGAGGACCATCGAGGGGCACTATAGATTAACTCAAGACTCAGCCAGCACTTATACCTCCAAATAATCAACGGGATTAATCTTTACTCATGACGACTCTTGGCTTGCCAAAATCTGTACCAAGTATAAACAAAAAAATTTTTTTAAAAAAAGATTTTATTTATTTACTTATTAGAGTGCGTGTGCACAGGCATGAATAGGGGCTAGGGGAGCAGTCTCAGGGAGAGGGTCAAGTCGACTCCGTGCTGAGCACACTGCTCGGTCAGGGTTCAATTCTCATGACCCTGAGATCATGCTCTGAGCCGAAATCAAGAGTCAAATGCCCAATGGACAGATGCCTAATGGACTGAGGTAAAAAAAAAAAAAATTATTTCACGACGTTTCTAAGGCAGTATACTAATTAGGAGTAAAGCAAAGCAGAAACTGCGATGGTAATTCCAATATTCCCTGAAGTTTAAAAGCATCAAGTTTAAAAGAAGTCCAAATAATGTTTCAATTTGTCAAAGCAAATTTCATTCATTAAAAGCAATAATTTGCTATTTAAAATATGTTTTACTTACTTCTCCAATGGAATCTTGAGAATCTTGGTTATATACTTGAGTTTCTACCTCTCCATCAGTACTTTCTTCTGCCATAACTTCTTCCTGAATCGTAACACACAAGTGTGTTAACCAGATCAATTCACTAGATGAGGGATCATCTGCTCAGCTAGTTCTCTCAATAAAATAAAGCTTCAATCTCTAATTTTATGAAGCAGTACAATATAAATGTTCTTATATTATATGATATAATCAATCACATTCCTATTCAGTATAAACAAGACTTACATTAATTAAATACATGCTAATTATATTAACTGAGTAGTCTTAATGTTTTAGAGTAAAACTTAATTCACTACAATTTCAGCTTCAAAAAAGCAAATAAAGGGGATATAGTTTCGGTTAATCTGAGAAAAAGAAGGCAGACAATGGTTTAAAATGTTCATGAAACTTAAACTCTTTATCCTTTGAATTAAAAAAACACCCGGGCGCCTGGGTGGCTCAGTGGCTTAAGCCGCTGCCTTCAGCTCGGGTCATGATCTCAGTGTCCTGGGATCGAGTCCCGCATCGGGCTCTCTGCTTGGCGGGGAGCCTGCTTCCTCCGCTCTCTCTCTCTCTGCCTGCCTCTCTGCCTACTTGTGACCTCTGTCTGTCAAATAAATAAATTAATAAATTAAAAAAAAAAAAATAAAAATAAAAAAACACCCAACCTGGAAATGGAATACAAATTAGATTTTTATAACTGTGTTTTGTTTTATTTTAAGAGAGAGAGAGAGAGGTCGGGGAGAAGTGACAGGAGAGGGAGAGAGAGAATCTTCAGCAGGCTTCACACCCAGCACAGAGCCCAAAGTAGGGCTTGATCTCATAACCCTGAGAGAGCTGAATCAAGAGTTGGATGCTTAACTGACTGAGCCACCTAGGTGTTCTGTAACTGTTTTTTAACTGAACTGACAAATAATTAAATTAAAGATATACTAAGAATTAGAAAAAAATGTTGGCAACAGCAACAGCACCTGAGCTGTCAGTTGAAACTTCAACAGGAGTTTTTTAGGTAATGGAGTCTGGTCCATTCACCTAATAATGTTGTAACTGAAAGAGTATTTTACCTCAGTTCCTACAGGGGTAACACTTTTCAACTTCTTTGGAAGAGGCATTTCCACTGTGTCATCAGAGACTTGATCTGATGCCTCTATGGTGCTATCCTCTTCTTCTTCACGTGTCCGTTTAGGCAAAGAAGAACTTGGGGTAGCTGACACTTTGAAATTACATAATTTAAATCTTGAATTAGAGGATGATAGTGAACTCAATGAGACAAAGTTAATTTTTGAAATATTTTGGTCATTTAACTAAAGGAAGACATAGTAAACACTTAACTGAACAACTCAATGTAATTTACTTCTGCTAATATCTGTAAACAAAGGGCAACCTAGGCTCTAAATCAATGGTCTTATAGTATCAATTTCACCTGTGATTAGTAAACGCCATCAACTTTTACAGCAATGCATTCGATTCATTGTGTAGTGATATAATTGCAAAGTTTACATAAGCCCTTCTATAGTTATAAAACCCAGGACTCCTATGATAACAAAACTTATATTGTATGTTTACATTTGAAAATCCTTATATGGTCTTCTCTTACATGTCTTTTTTCTCAGAACCTGTATTAAGTTACATATAATGTTATGGGGTTGTATCACTTTAAAAAATCAGTCAAAATAACTGGAGGAGAAGAAAGATATGAATGATGAAAATAAATGATCTGGTAATAAACATGAAATCAAGTGTTAGGAATCCATTTGTCCTTTCTAACACCTATTAGAAAACAAGTATGTCAAAAGAATACTCAAGATGTGTATTTTACATTCAAGAAACTATAAATGCACAGGTCTACTCTAACTTCATTTTAAAATTAAGCTTCCCCTCAAATAAAAATCAATCAATCAATCAAACCAAGCTTACCAGTGCCAAATACTGCTGTGGAAGTAGAAGGCCGCTCAACTGATGAACTTTGAACAACCTCTACTATGTTGGGGGATAGCTCTTGATTTGCAGGCTCAATCTGAGGATGACTCTGCTGGGTGGGCTGCACAAAAGCTGTAGCCTGTGTTTGCTGCTGAACAGTTAAAATTGGCTGAGGGATAGAAGGCTGGACATTAGGACTAGTAGAACGGACAGAACCACTTGTGCTTCCAAAAACTGGAACATGTTCCACAGGCCCTTCTGACTGCATAGCTGAAAAAGAATTACAATACTTAATGTATTAAGTTTTCTATTCCTAGCAAAGCTGGATTTTACCTCCCTACTGTGTAACTGGCAATGTTTTTGTAGTTATTTGTGTATATAGTTATTTTGTCTGTTTTATATCTCTTACCATTCACTCAGCAAAAACAGTATGGGTAAGCATAATGTATTATGCATTTTTTGTGATGCCTATGTGCCTGCCATGGTAGTGTGTTTATGGTGGCATAATTAAATAAATATCTAAAACTCTTCCTAAGATTTTATTTAAATTATAATTAAATAAGATAAATAAATAAAAGAAACTCAAAGACAAATTATAAATTTTTATTAAGCATCAGTAATAAGTAAAAAGCTACCCAGGGGAACAAAGAAAAAAGTAAACAAAGTAAAAAAGTCAGACAGTTTCAGTGAAAAACCAGTGTTTTTTGTATGGTTTTCCAAGGTAGATTTCATATCATTGTCTTTAACCATTAGGAGTAGAACTGCTGGCCTTAGAAAAACATGCTGTATACTTATAAATGTGTTATTTTCCTTCTTCAGCTTCAAAAGGAAGCAGAAAGGAAGGGAATGGAGAGAGGGAGGAAATTCACTGCATTAATGAGCATCCTAGGAGTCACACCCTTGAAAATATTAACTACCCACTTTTACTATATGTTTGACTTTAGCTTTAGTGGAAATCTCATTTATCCTTGAAGTTGCTATCATCTTCTCATAATAAATCTAAATAAGCAGTCAATCCAATCAGATCTGTTCCCATTTTACTTACCTTCCTGTGATTCTACTTGCGTAGTGGGCATCACTGTAGCTGTTGGGGTAGTAGTAGGATTTGTGACAGTTGCGGGTGTGACCATTGGGCGGATACTAGCCCTGGGTGTTGATTTATTCCCAGCCATTGCTGCAGCTGTCACTTTACTTGGAGTAGACACAACAGGAGTAGGCTTGATATTGGCTGTTGGTGGGTCTGATGTGCTGGCACTTATGGAGGAGAACATGTAAGAATAATGATTCATAAAAAATGACTATAAATATTTACTTTATAAATATATAAAGTACATATGCTTTATAAAAAAAAACCACCACATAATCTTAAGAAAGAATAAAATTGGAGATCATGATCCCAGACTTCAAGATATATTACAGTAATCAAAACAGTATGATACTAGCACATAAACAGAAACAATACCAATGGAACAGAATAGAGAGCCCAGAAATAAACCGATGATTATATGGTCAATTAATCTATTAACAAAGGAAGGAAGAATTTACAATGGGAAGTCTTTTAGGAACTGGTGCTGGGAAAACTGGGCAGGTACATGCAAAAGAATAAAACTGGACCACATTCTTAGACAATACACAAAAATAAACTCAAAATGAATTAAAGACCTAAATATGAGACCTAGGACCAGAAAAAGCCTAGAAGAGAGCACAAGCAGTAATTTCTCTGAAACTGGCCATAGCAACATTTTTCTAGATTACGTCTCCTGAGGCAAAGAAAACAAAAGCAAAAATAAACATTGGGATTACAGCAAAATAAAAGGCTTCTACACAGTAAGGGAAACAATTAACAAAACAAAAGACACCATACAGAATGGGAGAAGAAAACAGTAAATGATGTATCTGATAAGGAGTTAACATCTAAATTAAAGAACTCATTCAAAAAAAGAATTCAAAAAACCCAAATAATCTAATTAAAAAATGGGCAGAAGACATGAATAGATGTTTCTCCAAAAAAGACACACAGATGGTTAATAGATACATGAAAAAATGCTCAACATCACTAATCATCAGGGAAATGGAAATCAAAACCACCATGAGATATCATCTCACACAAGTCAGAGGGCTAGTATCAAAAAGACAAAATTTAACAAGTGTTGCCAAGAATGTAGAGAAAAGGGAGCCTTGTGCATTGTTGGTGGGAATGTAAATTGGTGCAACCACTCTGGAAAATAGTATGGAGGGTCCTTAAAAAATTAAAAATAGAATTAGTATATGATCCAGTAATTACACTACTGGGTATTTACACAAAAGAATATGAAATAGGTGAAGGGGATAAAAGTATACTTATGATGATCAACCAAGTAACATACAGAATCACTGAATCACTATAAAACATTTGAAACTAATATAACACTGTATTTTAACTATCCTGGAAATTGGCTTATGCCTCTGCCTTCGGCTCGGATCATGATCCCAGGGTCCTGGGATTGAGCCACATCGGGCTCTCTGCTCAGTGGGGAGCCTGCTTCCTCCTCTCTCTCTGCCTCTCTGCCTACTTGTGATCTCTACCTGTCAAATAAATAAATAAAATCTTTAAATATATATATATATATATATGTATATATATATATATATAAACTATACTGGAATTTAAAAAATAAATAAACAAATAAATAAACCAAAAAACAGTGAGTTGTACTCTTTTTTAAAAAATTTATTTGACAGAGATCACAAGTAGGCAGAGAGGCAGTCAGAAAAAGAGAGGGGGAAGCAGGCTCCCCACTGAGCAGAGAGCCCGATGAGGGGATCAATCCCAGGACCCTGAGATCATGTCCTGAGCCGAAGGCAGAGGTTTAACCCACTGAGCCTCTCAGGAGCCCCAGCTGTACTCTTTAAATAGGTGAATTGTGGGGGTTGTTAATTATATCTCAATAAAGCTTTAAAAAGGAAAAAATGGCACCATGGGTTTCTTCAATAAATGTTCAGCAAGTATGACAGAGATATAAACTCAGACCCTATTAATTCTATTTTTCCAAACGTGCTTTGGGTACTTTTGATAGATTAAAAAAAAAGATTATAGAATATAATTTTGTATTTTTTATTCACTAAATATTTTAAAACTTTTACTGAAGAAGTTTTGAATTTAAGCACTAAAAACTATGCAAGAAATATTCTATAATTGTGCATCCTGACCAAGTAGAATATATTCAGTTGTTGATCACTGAATCCAAGTCTTAGCCTAGCTTCCTATGTGATGTTTGTTATCACATGACATCATAGAGAAAATCAGTAGCCTCTTAGAAGTCTAAAAGATGAAAAGTAAGTTTCTTTGGTCACAAAGCTCTACCTGACAGGAATGTATGGTGAAAACAAGAGTTCTGGAAAAAAGGGTTGGTAACTACATGGTGCAGTTTTGCACAGATAAATAGCTCATTAGTACATATTTTTATAATATAGATTTGTTTTCTCCTCGAAGATCACTAACTCTTGCTTTAAGTTTAAAAGAAACTTAAAGAGAAAAAACAGATTAACAAACTGTGAGAGAACTAAAACTCACATTCCTCTTTCACCAGAAGCTGGAGTTGTTTTCAAAGTGATCTGTCTCTGCTGTTCTGGGACCTATAAAAAGAAAACTATGGATTATTTTGCCTGCCCTACGAGAGTTCACTCAATAATGCCATCAAAATATTTTAATTTTATTAATTCTCTTGGTATATTTTGTCTAGCCAAAATTCACTGACAAAAGCTTCTAAATCACCAGATACCTTCAAGTAAAATGTACAAGGACAGAATGATTTATTTACACATAATTAGCCAACCACCTTATTAGTAGGTTCTTGAGGCTCATCTCTCTGCTCAAGGTGTCTCTCTTGATGCTCTCGGAGTTCTCTTTCTAAGCGACTAATTCGACCTTCATACTGGGATTTAAGAGCAGTCATTCGAACATCCAATTCATCTTTTTGCTGATCTAAGGCTCCATTCCTTTGTTTAAGCTCCTCATTTTCTTTAGTTAACTGATCTTTCACACCTAAAGAAGTAACCATGTGATTCTATTAATATTATAATCAAACACTGGAAGTAAAGAACATTTGTGTACTTCAATAGGTACACTAAGGTTGTTATCAGATTCTAGTCCTGAGCTTTAATAGCTACAATTAATTGATATACAATATATCTGAATAAGCAAAATTTTAAACATATCTATATTTATGACTCCAATATGAAATGTACCTACTGCAACATAAAAATTCGTAACTTTCTCTAAGATCTCATAAAGATAAAGGATGTTCATAAACTGCAGTCAGAAGTCCTTTCGCACAGCCTTTACTATTTCAACACATTATTAAAATACAAAGATACTATAAATTGTCAAATATTCATTTCATATAATCTAAAGCACATACTAAAAATAATTAGGTAACTTTTTTTAATGAAATAATTGCTGAAACACTATATTACAGATCATTTAAAAAATTGCTTACAATGAAACCTAGCTGACTGGTCATTTTATTTACCCACTCACTAAGCAGAACAGCACGCAAGGTGCAGTAAGGTCCAGGACACTGTAGCACTGGGCCCTTCACAAACTGGATATGATATCCTCCCCGAAGGGCTGGAGGGGCCCTCAGAGAAGTAAGGCAAGTAAAATCACTGGGCTGGTAAGATCCAATGCCATCTAGGAGTTTACAGAAGGCCTCTGAACAGCACACTGTGGACCCAAAGGATCACCAGCAGAAGGTACTAACAGTTACACAACAAAGCAGAAGGCCAACAGTACTTCCTATTAGTAGCCAACAATTAGGAAAGGTTCATAAATAGATGAGCAACATGCTCATCATTTGAAAAATCAGACTGTTCTAATTCTGTGTCTAATTAAATAAGCCTTATATACATTTAAAGTAGCCTCCATGCCCAGTGTGGAGCCCATGCAGGACTTGAACTCACAATAGTGAGATCAAGAGCTGAGCCGAGATCAAGAGCTGAGCAGAGATCAAGAGTCCCTCAACCATCTGAACCCCGCAGGCATCCCACTCTAGTATTTAAAGCACACACACAGAAACCACTTCATAGTATTTACTTATTTCTTTCCCATTTAAATTTTAAGCCTGCATCAAATAAACAACTTTCACTCTTAAGTTCAAACTTCAGCATATACAGAAATTTACCAGCTAAATGTGCAATCTTTGACTTTGCTGCTACTATGGCCTTTCTTGTTTTTTCTTCCTTTTCAGTTATCTGCTGTCGGAGCTGCTCCTCTTGTGTGGTTCTATCTTGAAGATCCTGACGGAGTCGTGAAAGCTCAGACTGAAGCTGCACAGTCTGTTCCTGCAGATTTCTTGCTTCTGCCTCTTTTTCAGATAATGTCTTTAAAAGAAAAGCAAAGTACTCACTATGTAATTCAATCAAATCAATACAAACTGTATGTCAGAATTAAAATGTAATTTACTAATCTGCTTATTTAGATTAAATGGAAGTATAAATGTAAAATGGTGGTCAAACCACCATTAGATACCTGATGACTGGATACTATTTATATACACAAATCATTCAGGTAAAAAGGATAAATACGCATAACAAAGATTATGTATTTCCATTTGAAAAGAGAGTATTTAACATATTTCTTCTAGTATTTAACAGGCAAATAATTAGGGACATGTACTCTTAAGTACTCTCATACTCATACCTTCTGCAGATTTTCTACTTGACTCTCTAGTGATTTTGCCTTTGTTTCAGCTTGATTGAGGGTATCTTTGAGCTCCTGCATTTCTTGGACTGAGACATGCTGTTCCTGGTGGTCTCCAGAAGACTGAGCCGAGGTCTCCATGACCTCAGAGGACAAGCAGTAATAATACATTTTCACATTTATACCTAGTAATGCCACTTCTAAAAGTTCATCTAAGGAAATAATCACAGCTACACAAAAAATTTATCTTAAAAGAGTATTCATAAATGAACTTTCTATGGAATAACTCTACTGCCTGAAAGGAAGGTTATTAGTTAAAGAAGTTAGGGTTTTCCATACAACTGGATATTAGCCATCTAATCAAAATGATACTGCATCGTAGATGGATGTTTGACACAGAAATGAGTAAGGTGAAAAAGCAGGCTATAAAAATATAAAAATGATCTTATTTCTTTGGAAAAACACATTACATACATGTTAAGGAAGGCATACTGAAGTACTAATAGCAGTCAACACCAAGGGGTACGAATTTTGGATTTTTAAAATGTATTTTCTTATCTAACAGGTGCTAAATATGTAATTAAGTCAACATACAAGTTTTTTACTTTGGGGAATTAGTTTAGATCCAAAATGTAGTAAGAACTAAGAAATTCTTTTTGATAGGTGGTTAATGTACACTACTGATATAATGCTATGAATAAAGCCTGATTAATTATAAAGAACAATCATTTTTTGGATATATATAATTTTATATAACTCAGCAGTGAGTTACAAGAACTGGTTTGAAAAGGGGCAATATTAAAGACTGGAAAACTGAACTAAAAATACCTAGAATTTACTAAAATTTCTTTATGAACTTACAGTGTAATATGCCTATAACAGGCATATTAAAGGGCAAATCTTAAAACCAAATAAAGATGTCAATATAAACTTAAACTCATGTTCACAATCTAAAGACCAATAATAAAAATAATAAAGAAATAAGACTTTCAGGAATCATTATATATGTGTGTAAAGTATATAAGCCAAAACTGTGTATACCAAAAATTACATATATATATTCATATATATACATATATATATAGAGAGGGAGAGAGAAAATTACTTCAAAATACCTTGTCCTGTTGTGCTTTAAGTTCTTCATATTGAGTCTTGTATCTACGCCCAATCTTCTTGACCTGAGTAATAGTTTTGACTTTTTCTTGGATATCAATTATTTTGGCATCTAAGTCCTTTTGTATGGCTTCCTTTTCACTTCTTACTTTATTTAAGTCTTCCTTTAGACTCTGGATTAAGTTCTGGTTGTTGGTCAAAGATGCATTTGATCTTAACAAAGAAAAAAAATGGGGTAAAGGAGAAAGATAATCATAGGAGACTTTTTTCAAATTTTAAAATCCTTTCATTTATATTACTATATGCTTTAAAATGTTTGGTATTTTAAAATACTAAAACACACACACACTCCAAGAGATAATTCATCAAATGATGAATTTGTGGTCCTTTAGAAAGGTTTTATTCCCTTACTGTAAAGGCATACATGCCCACTTTAAATAAGAGAAAACCTGAGCTACCAGTGGCTAATTAACATGCACAACTTTACACAGTAATCAAATGTTAGTACACAGATTTTAATCTACTTCTCCCTGTAATCAAATCTATACTCTTTCTACCATATTGGGTGTTGAGAAAGTAAGTCAGGCTTTGCAGTCTTTATCACATGTTCCTCCTTTCTTTCAACTTAAAAATGTGAAAATCTTTCTTAGCTTACAGGCTATGCAAAAACAGGCATTTAGGTTATAGTCTGCCAACCCCGTATTCATCATAAACTGAATTTGAGGACAGATGACCTGAATTAAGAGTGTGGGTTTAACAACTAATTGTGACCTTGGGTATGTTTTTGAATCTTAGTTTCCTCATCTCTGAAATTAAGTATTATCTTTCCAACTCAAAATGCCAGACTGTTATAAAAAAAGAAAAGAGAATATAGATGAGAAAAATCCGTAAGTTGTCAAGCTTTACAGAAGTAGGGAATGACATAAACAAATGACATAAAAACTTTAAAAAGGTAAACCAGAAACATCAATTTTAATATTAAATTCCTTAACTTGATTTTTTAAAGCAAGCAGACTCCTGGCTGAGCATGGAGCCCAATGTAGGACCCAATCTCAGGACCTTGGAACCATGACCTGAGCTGAAATCAAGAGTCAGATGCTTAACCGACTTAGCCACCCAGGTGCTCCTGAATTTCATAACTTTTAAAGGACAATAAATAGTTCACTGTAAGTTCATTTAAAGAAACTTTTTTTTTAAGATTATATTTATTTTTTTAAAGATTATATTTATTTGAGAGAGCGAGCGAGCAGGGACAAAGGGCAGAGGGGAAGCAGACTCCTGGCTGAGTAGGAAACCTGATGAGGACCTTGATCCCAGGACCCTGAGATCATGACCTGAGTCAAAGGCAGACACTTAACTAACTGAGCCACCCAGATGCCACCATTAAAAAAAAATTTCTAAAAAATTATGTTACTACACACTTCCAAATACTCATAAATATACAGTAACCAAGAAGAAAAATCTACTTGCAGAAGTTACTCTATTTAGAAACACTTTAGAATCAAAGGTACAGATTTTTAAAAAATAATCATATATAAAGACATAAAATTAAATTTTGGTTTGCTTGGCTTCATTAGTAAAAAAGGGAAAGCCACATGTAAGGGCTCTACCAAGTTTCATTTTTTCTAAACTCAGGATGCACTTGGAGAGTCAATACATAAAGAGTAGAAATAAACTTGCTTAAGAATTCATATAATAATACACAGTTTAAGGCTTCTTTCCATTTACCTTGCTATTTCAGCTTTAAGTCTCCCAATTTCTTCAGTCAACTGTTGAATACGCTTAGTATGAACTTCCTTTTCAGAAAGGAGCTTCCGATATTCTTCTGTATCTGGATCTTTCTGTTGACTTACTAGATGCTGGAGTAGCAAAAATGCATAATATGGTTTTATGGGTTTTATGAAACTAATGTGCTATAAAATTAATGTGCTAGTAAAACAACACCATTATCTAATTATGTTTACATAAGATGCCTTCTATACATGGTGATCAAGCACCAAACTACAAAATAAGATTGAAACTTTGGTTTGTTTAGCTAAAAAGCCTAGCCAAAATGGAAAAGGGAAATAAAGTAAATGTCATTATGCATTATTTTTTCACAACTGCAAACAAATATTTCAAAACAGTTACAAAGGAGCCAAATATAATTTCCAGAGAAATTATAAGCTTTTAATATTAAATATTAATATTAAATATTAATATTAAATATTAAATATCTATTATCACTAAAGTGACATTTATAAGAAAAAAATGTCTATCAATCATTATAATCGAAACAAAAAATATGAAGATAATCCTAAATATAACTGATTCCATTAGCTAAATAAAGCAGTAAAATTTAAGAAATATATCTAGATTTGGGACGATAACCCTCCTTTCTTGATTCTTCAGATTGCTTGTGTGACAAAAATAGGAATAAATGGGCTCTAAAATTTGACAATTCTATACAGGTAATAATAGTCACTATTCTAGACCATTTTCTTTCCCTTTTTAAATTTTTTTTAAAAACAATTTTATTTATTTGACAGAGACACAGTGAGAGAGGGAACACAAGCAGGGCGAGTGGGAGAGGGAGAAGCAAGCTTCCCACTGAGCAGGGAGCCTGATGTGGGGCTCAATCCCAGGATGCTGGGATCATGATCTGAGACAAAGGCAGCCGCTTGAAGACTGAGCTACCCAGGTGCCCCTCTAGCCCATTTTTGAGGTGCCAGGTGGCTACTTTACATTTACTAAATTTTTTGTAAAATGAAAAGTAGCATTATATTTTCATATTTACAAATGAGAAAAACAGGTTCAGAAAGATTAAGGAGCTCTCACAAATCACATAACTAGTATCTGGCAAGGCAGATTTCCAACCTTTTGTTTTAATCTAGAGCTGAAGTTTCTAACATTTCCTGTGAACAAATCTTTTTAAAGTGCTTCAATAAACTAGACAAATCCATTTTATTATGCACAAAAATATTTTAGAAATAAAGGAAAAACACAAATTTGGAATTTAAGGAAATTAGCCATTTCCTAAAAAAAAACTTCCCTTTCACTAATCAACATTTCCATGTTTAACTGCATTTACCTGGTTCCGTGCTTTCCAACGTTTGACATCTTCTTCTAGTAACTTCTTCTCTGCTTGCAACATACCGCTTTTCTCACTCAGCTCGGCATTTGCTTCTTGTAAGGGTAAAATATCTAACTCCAGTTTCCTTACCTGAAAACAGGGCCAGTATTTTTTTTTAACAACTCATGTAAAAACTCTAATATTATTTTTTAAAATTTTTTTTAAGATTTTAATTTATTTATTTGACAGAGACCACAAGTAGACAGAGAGGCAGGCAGAGAGAGCGGGGGAAGCAGGCTCCCCACCAAGCAGAGAGCCCAACGCGGGACTCAATCCCAGGACCCTGAGAACATGACCTGAGCTGAAGGCAGAGGCTTTAACCCACTGAGCCACCGAGGCGCCCCAAAACTCTAATATTATTAAAAATGACTTTGTTCTTGATTAGTAAGCTCCAAACC
Organism: Mustela nigripes; assembly: GCF_022355385.1. Taxonomy (NCBI): domain Eukaryota; kingdom Metazoa; phylum Chordata; class Mammalia; order Carnivora; family Mustelidae; genus Mustela; species Mustela nigripes. Next base: position 21,931,305 of record NC_081566.1, read on the forward strand.
TTTGCTTGCATCTGCTGTAAATCCTGTTCCAGCCTCTCCTTCTCTTCTCTTAACATCTTATTGGTCTCCATCACTACATTCATTGTTTCAGTTTTCTTCATCAGTTCCTCATGCTGGGCCATTGTTTTTGCAGTTACCTAAAGATTTCAAACACATGTGTACAGCAACATCCAACATTTGGTGAAGACCTATCTTTTCCTACCACTTCTAATCTTCCCTACAAAAAGTAAAAAGGATTTAAATGTCAGCTTTTAAAATGGAAATTTCTGAAAGTTTCCCATGTTTCTTTTTCTGTGATGCAAGCTAATGACAGAGTTTAAACAAATGCAAGAAATTACAGCGATTTAAGTGAAAAGATATAAATCCCACCAACAAATAATCAGTACTAACACTGGGTAAAAATATCAGTCCAGATCTCTATTGATCTTCCCTTATCTATTCTTTTTCTTGGTATACTGAATTTATTAATAGTTTTAAAAATGATGTTCTTTGTCCTCAGTCCCTTCCCCGCCTTGTTCAGAAATTCTTCATTTGGTTGTTTCATCACTTTGGTTGTAAGCAACTTTCCTGGATATCTGTTCAATTGTGAGGAACTTCTTGTCTGTTCTCACTGGGTATAATTACCTATTGTTTACACATTACTTTATTCCCTCAGCATTTTTTAAAGCTATGACTCAGGCCAAAGGACGAAGTTACAGCAACCAATCAAAAAGAGAAACCACGGGGCCCCCTCCCCATTCAACTGGAGCAGTTTTCCATAGGAGTACATTTTCCAGAAACACCTTGTAGACCTCAAAGTACTAGAAAGGAAGCTCCCATTCAAGGGCAAATTTATCTTGAGATACTGTAAATAATACGAATTTTTTGTCCATTTGAAATATATGCTATGCTGTAAGAAATAATCCTGTCAAATATAACCACTATCCATAAAGTCCAACTTCTGGGATCAGGAAAGTATATTTAAATTGATTCCCATCATAACCAGTGGGACACATCTAACTCAACTGTGAACAGACACATCTCACAACCACCATGCTGCTGATTATGTGGCCTAGGTCTCTTGCCTTGTCCCCCCTTCCTTCTACTACTTCCCTGCCTCTCTCTCTTCCCTACAACAGCTTGGGGTGGCTTGCTAGAGTAAGTGTAAGGGGTTTCGGGTCACAGGCTGTGGGGCTACTGCTGGATTGTGGGGGTGCTCCAGATACACCCAATTTCTTTTTTTAGGTCCGAACTAATGCCTACCCCCTAATGCCACTGTCCTTTCTTCACTTCCCACTACCACCCTTGGCCAAAGCACAGATTGTAATCCCCTCTCTCTCCTCTGAAATTGGCCTTTGGTGAGGAATTCAGGGCTTTGCCTGTATCTTTCCTCCCACCTTAATTGAGGGGTGCTGATTTTCCTTCCTCCTCAAGTGCCTTTGAGTACCATCACCACTCCACTTTCCACGACACTTCCTTGCTTTGGACAGAAGCCATCAGATAAGGTTGGAAAGTCTCTGACTTCCCGTGTTTAGTTTTAGAACATTTACTCCCTCTCCGCCAGCCTTGGAATAAATCCTGGGTCCTTAGCCCTGACACCCTCTGGGGTCATCGTTGGCTGATTTGGTTCTTTAGCTCAGGTTTTGATGAAGTGAAAAGAATAGTCACTGGGGGTTCTCAGACTGGCCAGCTCTCAAAGTTCTTGGTGGTTAAACTTGGAGAAAAGCCACAGAAGAAACCTATAAGCACACATGTGTCCTCTGAATGAACTATATTTGCTTTTGCTTTTAAAAATTGAAGAAGTTTTTTAACAGAGTTCTCATTTGGTCATCCCCGTAATCCATTTGAGTCTAGTTTGGAATCTGACAACTAAAACAAAAAGAACCTTGAATTCGGTGCATACTTTGGTTTTGGTGCTGCTGCTTCTCATGGTCCTCAGCAGGGATTAAGAAAGAAAGTGTGCATGGCAGATGCCTAAAATTGGTGGGCCTGATTTCTTGGCAAATTGCTACTTTTTCCCTTTTTCCGTTCAAGACCAGTAAATGTTTAGATGAAGATGCATACTGAAATAAAAGCCATTGCGTTCTAAGGTTTTTTTTTTTCTTTTAAATTTAATGTTTAAGACCAGCTTTTAAGGCAGCAACTATCAAGTCCGAAAAGCAACTGATGTTTCCATTAATCTTTTTCTCGGGGGAAACCTTAGTTCTAATGGTTTAACATCCTGTAAATAAAGTTTAATGTAACAGAATTGCATAAGCAGCCTTTTCATCGACATGCCTGCTTTTAATGTAATAAAAAAAGTATATGTTAACAAAAAAGTTATGGCTCAGCATTGCCATCCTACTTTTTAAAAAAATTGTTTATTTATTTATTTGAGAGAGAGAGAGAGAGAGAGAGAGAGAAGGAGGATGCATGTACAAGTGGGGGGAGGGGCAGAAAAAGGACGGGGTGGAGAGAGAGCAAGAGACTGACTCTCTGATGAGTCTGACATGGGGCTTGATCCCAGGACCCTGAGATTGTGACCTGAGCTGAAATCGAGAGTTGGTCACTTAACTGACTGAACCGCCAAACGCCCCTTGCTTCAGTATTATTTGATATAACGTGTTACTTTTCGCCTTTTCTGATTTTGTGTAGGTGTTGGTTTTCTCCTAACTTTGTCAGTTGGGTGTTTCCTAATATTTGCCTGAAGGAAAATTAAGTGAATATGCAATCTTTTTAAAAACCCTGATTCTGCTCTTTTCCCTCCAAATGTTAATGTCACAGAATTGGAGGGTCTGTTTACTTCCATGATGAGATGTTTGAATTGGATTGTTTCCTCAAGATGTAATTCTGAAGCTTTTCATTTCTGTATGAAAACATAAATCCCATAAATCTACTCACTTTCCCCTGGGTTTCAACACTTTTTCTCTAGCAGCCATTCCAAGAGCCATTATAACTCTCATCAGTTAAAAGAAGATAAATGATTCTAGGTCTTAATTTCCTTCCTTCCAGATGTTAAGTTGTATTACTGCATATCCGCAGAATGAGGGCACTGCAATTATAAGCTTTTGGGCAGTAGTGTAGGTTAAGGAGCTGAGCTTGTGCTATGACCATCCATTCACAACCCTTCCTGGTTGATAGTTTTGACTACTTTTTACTCCCTTGCTAAGGAAGAAGTATTCTGTAGCAATTTCTATCTACAACCCTATCCAAGGATAACTACTCAGACATATACGTGACAACATAATAATAAAGATAACTGAAATTTATTAAGTACTCACTATGCACCGGACACATTTCTAAATGCTTCGTATATTTTAACTCAGTTAATCCTTAATATTATTATCATTCCAATATTACAGATGAGGAAATTTAAGAGCAGGGAAATTAATATACCTAAGACACACATCTAATAGTATGAAGCTAGAATTTAAAACCATGTAGTCTGATTGCCACTAGTCTTTTATCATTATGCAGTAATTCACTGTTACAATGTTTTAAATAGCTTATGAGTTTAGGAAAAGCGCTTATTTCAAATTAAATTTTATATCCTAAGAAATAAAAAATGAGCTCTCTTTCGACTTAACAACTGCTCTCTTAAAGCTTAGGATACATACCTGCACTTTCTCTCTTTCAGCATTTAGACTATCCTGCAGTTCCTGCAGCTCTCTTTCTAAAAGTTCAACTCTTTGTCGATAACGCAGACTCTCAACCTGAGCCACCTCAAACCTGGTTTCAGCAATTTCTTTTTCTCGTCGTATAAATCTGTAAGAACATGTAAGATTTTATTTGAATAAAAAAAAAATGCCAACAACACAGCATTTCAAAACTTAATTTTTAACATGACAAAAACCACTGACTTTAATAACTATTTTTACATCTTTTAATAATGAGGCATTTTAAAATTATAAACAGTGGCTTTACAAATGTGCATCTTTAAATTACTCAAAAGGCATTTAGTTTTTCAAAGAATCCACTCAAATTCTTACTATCAGATTTAACTTAATCATTTCTTTAATTTGGCATATATCTAAACGTCAAAAATGATCACTAAGGGATGGAATGGGCTTTATAAGTAAATAGCTCATAACCCCCACTTCCCTAATATACACATTTATAGTTGCATTACACAGTTGTTGATATACCACAGAGATGAAGCATCGGATTTACCTCAGAATTTCTAAAATTTGTTCTTGAGATTTTCCTTCCTCACTGAGAGATACATTCAAGGGACCTTGTACACCTTCTTTCACAGAGGCAACAACCTTGTCACTTAATTTTTCAATCTGATCATGAAGTAATCTGTTTTGTTTCTCTAGATCTTCACAGCGAGACATACACTTGGCAACTTCATCCTGTAAACAACAGTCTATTATAATAGCAGACTTTCCAGTGTACATTTAAAAACCCCAAACCTTTAAATTTTCCAGAATATTCTATCATGACCTACAGTAATACCTTTAACATTCTCTCTCTTTCCTCCCAAGACGCTTTACACTCCAATAACTGTGATTCTGCTTTCTGGGTTGTTTCTTCCAAATGCTGACGGACTGATGCCATTTTGGAAACCTGCTCCTTGGCAGCTTGCAGAGCTTCAACATCAGCAGCATGTAGCATCAATTCTCTCTCATACTTATTCTGAGCTTCCACAGCTATTTTAGCCTGTAAGAAATTATTCCTCCATTGATACAAGATTAAAAACTCATAAGCCTAGTCAATATTTTCTGAAACGATGTACACTATATTATTTATGATAACAAAAGACAACCTAAATGTACCAAATAGGAGAATAAGTAGAAGTTACACTGCATCTATTTAATGAAATATATACTGTTTACAAGAGACCCATTTTAGACCTAAAGACACCTATAGATTAAGGGAAGGGATAGAGAAACATTTATCATGTAAATGAAGTCAAAAGAAAGCCAAACTTGTATCAGAGAAAATAGATTTTTAACCAAAGACTATAACAAGAGACGAAGATGGGCACTGTATCATAATATCCAACAAGAAAATCTAATAATTGTAAATATTTATGCCCCCAACATGGGAGCACCCAAATAAATAAAACAGTAACAATCATAAAGGAACTCATTGATAACAATACAATAATCATAGGGAACTTTAACACCCCACTTACATCAATGGACAGATCATCGAAGCAGAAAATCAATAAGGAAACAATGGCTTTGAAATGAAACACTGGACCAGATGGACTTAACAGATATACTCAGAACATTTCATCCTAAAGCAGCAGAATACACATTCTTTTTGAGTGCACATGGGACATTCTACAGAATAGAATCTTATCACATGCTAAGTCACAAGTCAGGCCTAGACAAATACAAATAGACTGAGATCATACATACCATGCATATTTTCCCACCACAACACTAGGAAACTTGAAGTTAACCTCTAGAAAAAATGTGGAAAGGCCACAAGTACATGGAGGTTAAAGAGTATACTACTAAAGAATGAGTGGATCAACCAGGAAATTAAAGAAATTTAAAAATACATGGGAACAAGTGAAAATGAAAATACGATGGTCTAAAACCTTTGGGAGGCAGCAAAAGTGGTCCTAAGAAGGAAGTATATAATAAAAATACTGGCTTACCTCAAGAAGCAAGAAAAATCTCATATATGCAACCTAACCCTAAACCTAAATGATCTAGAAAAAGAACAACAAATGAAACCTAAAGCCAGCAGAAACAAGGAAATAATTAAGATTGGAGCAGAAATAAATCAGATAGAAACAAATAAACAAAAAACCCCAGTAGGACAGATAAATGAAATCAAGAAGTAATTCTTTAAAAGATTAATAAAATTAATAAACCCTTAGCCAGACCTGTCAAAAAGAAAAGAGAAAGGACCTAAATAAATAAAATCATGAATGAGAGATATTACAACCAACACCACAGAAATACAAACTGTAAGAGAATATTACGAAAAATTACATGCCAAGAAATTAGGCAATATGGAAGGAATGGATGCATTCCTAGACACATATAAACTACCCAAAGTGAAACAGGAAGAAATAAAAAAGTTGAACAGACCCATTAACCACCAAAGAAATTGAATCAGTAATCAAAAATCTCCAAACAAAAATGTCTAGCCAGATGGCTCCCAGGGGAATTCGATCACACATTTGAAGAAGACTTAATACCTATGTACCAAAAAACAGAATAGCAAATACCAAAAATATAGAAATGGAAGTAAAACACCCAAATTCACTCTATGAGGCCAGCATTATCCTGAATCCAAAACCAGACAAAGACCCCACTAAAAAGGAGAATTATAAGCCAACACCACTGATGAACACTGATGCAAAAATTCTCAACAAAGTAATAGCAAATTGAATCCAACAGTACATTAAAAGAACCATTCACCACAATCAAGTGGGATTTATTCCTGGGTGGCAGTGGTGGTTCAGTATTTGCAAATCAATCAAAATGATACACCACATTAACAAAAAAGGGTTAAGAGCCATATGAACCTCTCAATAGATGTGGAAAAAGCATCTGACAAAGTATGACATCTATTCATAAAAGTAGGGATAGAAGGAACAACAAATCCCTCAACACAGTAGGGATAGAAGGAACATACCTCAATATAATAAAGGCCATCTATGAAAAACCCACAGCTAATATCACCCTCAATAGGAAAACCTGACAGCTTTTCCTCTATGGTCAGGAACAACACAAGGATGTCCACTCTCACCACTGTTATTTAACACAGTACTGAAGTCCTAGTCTCAGCAATCATACAACAAAAAGAAAGAGAAAGCGTCCAGAGTCCAGGAAGAAGTCAAAATTTCACTATCCTCAGATGACATGATAAACTCTATCAAAAAATTGCTAGAACTGATACATGAATTCAGTAAAGTCATAGGACACAAAATCAACATACAGAAATCCACTGCATTTTTATACAATAATAAAGCCTCAGAAAGAGAAATCAAGGAGATCAATCCCATTTACAATTGCACCAAAGACCATAAGACACTTAGGAATAAATCTAACCAAAGAGATAAACGATCTGTACTCTGAAAACTATGTAACACTGATGAAAGAAATTAAAGATAACACAAAGAAAAAGAAAGACATTTCATGCTCATGGATTGGAAGAATAAGTATTGTTAAAATGTCTATCCTACCCAAAGGAGTGTACACATTTAATGAACTCTCTATCAAAATACCATCATTTTCAGAGACCTAGAACAACGAATCCTAAAATGTGTATGGAGCCACAAAAGACCCTGAATAACCAAAGCAACCTTGAAAAAAGAAAAGCAAAGCTGGAGGCATTACAATTCCAGATTTCAAGCTGTACTGCAAAGTTGTAGTCACCAAGACAGGATGATAATGGAACAAAAACAGACACATAAATCAATAGAACAGAACAGAGAACAGAGGAATGAACCCACAACTAAGAAAGAACATCCTATGGAAAAAGACCCTTCAAAAAATGATGTTGGGAAAACTGGACGGCCACAAGCAGAAGCAGCAGAAGAATGCAACTAGACCACTTTCTTACACCATACACAAATATACTCAAAATGGATTAAAGACCTAAATGTGAGACAGGAACCATCAAAATCCTCAAGGAGAACAAAGGCAGTAACCTTTCTGGCACTGGCTGTCCCAACTTCTTATTAGATAGGTCTCCTAAGACAATAGAAACAAAAGCAAAAATAAACTTTTGGGACTTTATCAAAATAAGCTTCGGCACAGCAAAAGAAACTAAACTAAAAGTCAACCTATGGAACAGGAGAAGGTATTTGCAAATGACATATCTGATAAAGATTAGTATCTAAAATACGTAAAGAACATGTCAAATCCAATACCCCAAAAACAAACGATCCAGTTAAAAATGGGCTTATGACATAATGAACAGACATTTTTCCAAGACATACAGATGGTTAACAGACACATGAAAAGATTCCCAATATCACTCTCATTGTTAGGGAAATAAAATCAAAATTACAACGAAGATATCACATCACACTTATCAGAATGGCTAAAATGAACAATACACGAAACAACAGATGTTGGCAAAGATGTGGAGAAAGAGGATCACTGTTACATTACTGGCAGGAATACAAACTGGTGTAGCCACTCTGGAAAACAGTATGGAAGTTCCTCAAAAAGTTAAAAATAGAACTGCCCTACAATCCAGCAAATTGTACTACTAGTTATTTATCCAAAAGATAAAAGAATACTGATTTGAAGGGACACTTGCACCCCAATGTTTATAGCAACATTATCAATAATACCAGTATTATGGAAAGAGCCCAAATGTTCACTGACTGATGAAAGGATAAAGAAGATATGGTATACATATAATGGAATATTACTCAGTCATAAAAAAGAATGAAATCTTGCTATTCGCAACATTCTGGACAGTATTGTGCTAAAAGAAACAGGTCAGAAAAGGACATATACCATATGATCTCACTCATGTGTGGAATTTAAGGAAAAAAACCAACAGAACATGGGGAAAAAAAAAAAGGCAAACCAAGAAACAGACTCTTAACTATAGAGAACTGAGGGTTACTGAAGGGAAGGTGGGTGGGGGGATAGGTTAAATAGGTGATGGGAATAAAGGAAGGAACTTGTGAGGAACACTGGGTGTTGTATATAAGTGATAACCCCCTAAATTCTACACCTGAAAATAGTATTACACTGTATGTTAACCTACTGGAATGTTTTTAAAAATTGGAGAAAAAGAACCTTCACCACAAAAACAAAGAAGAAATATTAAAGAACTGTTCAAAACGAAACTTATGAAGACTATGTAGCAATCTGGAGGAGGTTTTATGAAATAAAGGCTAAGTATAACTCAGATATGTAAAAATACACGTGCATACATGCATACAAATTAAAAGTCAACAAAGGGAAATAATAATTTATTTTAATATTGAATTATGGATACATTCATTTTAATTTCCAACATTATTACATTTGGCAATAAATCAAGAATAATTCATTTTCGTCTAATTACTTTGAAGTACATTCCTCTATATTCAATTTTTAAATTAATCTTTGTACGTACACACACACACACACCCTATATACAAGTAAGCAATAAATGTGACAACCACCATTTTGAACCCCCCCCAAAAATCTGTCATATACTACCCAACTTAAAAATGAGAACATTATTAATCTCCTTACTTGTCTTCCTTTCCCATTCTATCTCAGTTTTATTCTCACTCGTATTTTTATATTTTTTCCCCATTTGTGAAGACTGATTTGCGATTCTTGCACTATTTACTTTTAGCCTTCACTTTCAGCTGATCTTCACCCAAATTCCACAACAGTGTAAATAACTTTGCATTTCTCTGAGGTTCGCCCATCCCCAAGATGTATTAATAAACTCCAAGAACCGTTCCCTCGGATCAAATCTCATTTATCAATAACTGGCTCCAAATCAGCACTTACCTGTTCCTGACAGTCACGTCTGGCTTGCTGCTCATTATTCAAAGCTGTGCCAGCTCTCTGAAGAGCTTCTTGTACTTCACTCTGAACACTGTTGAGTGTTTTCTTTAACTCTGATAACTAAACCAGGAGAACATTAAAACCAGAGTTAACTACAAACTTATTTTATAGTAAAGACAGATTTAAAATATCAAACTAGTCCAAAGGGAGTTCTTATTAAATTTAAAAGGTAACTTCATATTATCTGCACAAACTTTACAGGTCTATATTCACTAAAATACCAATGCTTGGACAGAGGCTTCTAAAAAGCAGCATTGATACCTACTACCATAAAGCAGTCTAAAATTCTTAAAAGAAAACACATACAGACCTAAAGAGCAGAGTAATGCACGAAACTATTATTAAATGTGTTTAATCAGTATCTGCTGAGATGATACTAATGAGCTATTCAAATCCTTGCACACACAAAGGACTGATATGGTTAATAAACCAATTTACCTGTTGTTCCATGCTCTCTATGGCTTTTCTCTTGTCATCCTGAAGTTCCTGCTTTTCCTTCTCTACTTCCATCAACTTCTTTTCCAACTGTGTCTGAAACTCAGCTGACTCTTTTAAACGAACTTCAATATTCTTACGTACTTCTTCTGTCACCTTTAGCAACACCCAAATAATAGGATACAAAAATTATATATATTTAAAATTAGAGTTTCTCTAAGTCTAAACCAAGTTTGAGAAGTACTAAAAATCAACATTTGCCTTGTATTAAAAAAAAAATCATCAACGCTGAACAAAGAGTTTAAAAACAGCATTTAAAATCTTAAGTTACCACTTAACTAGGCTACTGGTCATTTTTCTTTTGAAGTGAAATTTCCATTTCCCCATTTCTCTCTCAATCCTCATATCCACTTGCCGCCAAATCTGTCCATTCTACCACTGAAAGGTTTTCTTCCCCACATATCTTGATTTTCATGATGCTAAGCATCAAAGAATCTTTTAAAACTGTGACTCTAGACCACTACAATAGCCACTGAAACAAACTCTATCCTCCAATCTACTACACATTAAGCTAACTAAAACAAATCCTGATTATAACGTGTTGAAAGAAATCAAGAGCTCTTAATAATCTAACAGAATACAATTTAATATGATGTTCAAAACCTTTCCAACTTGGTACTTGGTATATTTAGAATTCTATTTCTCTTTGTTTCACTTCACAGAGTCAATATGCTAGCCAACCTGTTCTCATCTGAAGTCTTTTTACTTGACTGAGGGTTCCTACTATATGGAATAGTCTTCTACCTTTGAATATCCAAATGATACTGTCAAGGCTGTGAACAAATGCCGTCTCTCTTGTGAAGTCATGCAGGAGACCACTTCCTTCCCATTCACACTAACATCTGATCTGAACCTTTCTTACAGCAATTATACTCTTCTTTGTTTTATGAATTTTGTGGGTTTTGTTTTGTTTTATCTGGCTTATTAGACATAAGTACTTTTAAGGTATAAGAGGTAAACACAATGATGTCACTTGAACTCACATTTACTACAGTGCTTACCCACAACAAGCTCCTAATTTACAAAATGTTAAGTGCATTCAAAATGAATTTAAAAATTGTATATACCTGTTTTTCCTTGTTAAGAGATTCTTCTAAACTAGTAACCATTGCACGATACTGTTCCACATTACTAGTACTTGTTTTGAGTCTCTCCTTCAAATCATTCACCTGCTCTTCCGCCTGCCTTAGCTGACTCAGAAGATCATCCACATCTTCTTTGCTGGTAGGCTGACCTAAAAGATTTAAGAGCTTTCTTACAATTAACATTTTAAATGACATTAGAGACATTCTTTTGTCTAAGAATTAGTGAAATTAGGATTTCGGCTCAAATGAGGAAGGATTTATTTTAAAAGTATATTTCAACCTATGCTAAATACCAAAATAAAAACAAGTATTTTGCCAGGGTATTGTTATTCTTCTTCAAAATATCAAATATTTGAAATCTGCTATTACAAATATTAAAAAGATATTTAAATGAGAAGAATACTAAATATTTGCACTAAACTGAGATACTTGAAGATACTACCAGGTTTTTAATTTATTATTCAAACACTGCTTACTCTAAAACACTAAACACTTAAATCATTCAGTCCAATTTTCATTCTAAAATCCATGGGAAAGGAAGAAATTGCAGACTGAAAAGGATGTTTGCTTATCATATATCTATAAGAAAGCACTACTGACTATTGAAAAACTATATATCCACTATATCTATATATATTATGTACATATATTTACATAGACAAACACATATATATCATATCTTCTTTTAAGATTACCTGGACTAAAGGCCTTGCATTTGAAATTGTGTATTCATAAAGATAAGCGTAAGCTAATGAAACAAATCTTTAAACTAAGACTATCAAAGAACAATGATTATGAATACTACTCTAAAAGAGACCAAACAAATCAATTATTTCTGTAAATGAGCCTTATTATGGTTTTAACAAGGGAGAATGAAGAATTTAAGTATTAACTCTCCTCAAGAGGAAACATTTTTAAAGTATCAATAAATGGGGGCGCCTGGGTGGCTCAGTAGGTTAAGCCGCCTTCAGCTCAGGTCATGATCTCAGGGTCCTGGGATCGCGTCCTGCATCGGGATCTCTGCTTAGCAGGGAGTCTGCTTCCCTCTATCTCTCTCTCTCTCTGCCTGCCTCTCCGTCTACTTGTGATCTCTCTCTCTCTCTCTGTCAAATAAATAAATAAATAAAATCTTAAAAAAAAAAAAACTATCAATAAATGGTTTCAACAACTGGAAAACTAGAGCATACCTTGGTCAGGTGCCATATAGAATTATTCTGAATCTTGTAAGTCTGCAAATTTACTAATTTAAGCCTAAAACTAAGCTTTACTATATGAGAATAAAAGTTTTTTTTTTTTCTCTTTTGCTACTATCCACAAAAAATAGGCTATTTACAAGGTATGTTACCAGCCTAAAAAAGTACTTTACTGGGATGCCTCTGGCTCAGGTCCTAATCCCAGAGTCCTGGGATCAAGCCCTGAGTGACGCTCCCTGTTCACCAGTCTGCTTCTCCCTCTCCGTCTGCCCCTCTCTCCTGCTGGTACTCCCTCTCTCTCTAGCTTGCTCTCTCTCAAATAAATAAAATCCTTAAAAAAAAAAAAAAAAAGGAAAAAAGTAATTTACTATCAGCCTACTTAATTATTGATTTACCTTTACCAGTTCTCTGTGAGGACTGAGAAGCAAGCTGTACTTCCATATTACTGAGATGTTGTTTCAATGTAGCAATTTCCTTTTGAGCATTCTTTAATAATTCTTTTGTGTTAAGATGAAGATTTGTCTCAGTATCTAGCTGTCTCTTTGTATCTAAAAGTTGAACCTAAAAAGAAAAATACATTAATCCTGCAAATACTATCTTTAGGTTCTTAAGTAATCAGAGGTTCACATTATCTTTTTATAATACTTTAAACTCTGGCCCAGATAGAATAATATAAACCAAATCTGAAATAACTGGAAAAAAAAAATTGTGTGATACCTGACAGGAAACAAAGCAGTAAGCCCCACAAATTCCCTAGCTTCCTGACTTAGGAAGGTCCAGGCTTTAACACAGGGAAATCAGGGAAATAAGGCAGAGGCCAGCAGACTCCTTGAATTGAGGACATGTAACTGAGAGTACAGGAAGAATAAATTAGAGCAAATTCCTCAGACAGACTTCTACAGAGAGCTGCACTAGGTAGAGTACCCTGGACATTTGCAGTGGATCCCTCTTGAATAGTCAGCAAAACAGTCATCAGTGTATACATGTGAAATTATCCTAGACAGGGTTAAGAATCACCCAAAGGGACTAGAGTAAAGAGTGTCTGGTGCTCATAGCAAGTTAGGAATAATGCCCGTTACCAGCAGCCAGACTGAAAACACACAATTCATTGGACACTGGGACGAGTATTCAGGAAGGTCTCAGCTTAACAGTAGAGAATAATTAGTTAGAGACTGAGCGCTGCTTTGGGCCTACCTAATAAATCATAAAAAGTAACACTCAAGAGAATCAAACTATTTTCAATTACTGCATCCCAGAACAAAACCCAAGATTTACAGGATTATAAAAATATCTAGCAATTAAGAGGATAAAACTTACAATGTATGGAACCCCAAAATTACTAGGCACACAAAGGCAAGAAAAACTTAACAGCTTGAAAGAAGTCTCTCTAAAACCATGATTCAACAAGAGATGGCAGTGTACCTACATACCAGCTTCACTTCTGGAAATAAACAACTTACGGATATTCGTATACTAAATTGACTCACATCTAGATTTCTAGTAAGTGTATGCCTTTGCTCCACCTCATTTTCCAGCTTCTTCTTTAGATGAGATATCTCATGTTCCAGTTTTTCTATCTGGCTACTAAGCCTTTGTTTGGTTTCTGTTTCAGATCGCTCTAATATTCCCTAAGGTAAAAAAAGATTTTGATTATGCTTAAGAAAAAAGTTAAAAAGCAATGCAAAGAAAATTAAAGGCTACAGAGCATTACGGGATTACAACCCACTTCTACATGAAGAACTTAAAATCTAGAATATTTACCAAGAGTCTTTTGACATTTTTCATACTACAGTATCTGTTTAGGGGTCCTGGGTGGTTCAGTCAGTTAAGCGCCTGCCTTTGGCTCAGGTCATGATCCCTGAGTCCTAGGACTGGGCCCTGCATTGGATACTCCCTGTTCAGCAGGAAGTTTGCTTCTCCCTCTGCCCCTCACCCTGCTCTTGTGCTCTCTCGCTCCCAAATAAATAAATAAATAAAATCTTTAAAAATATATATCTATTTAATAAAGAAAAAAAGAAATATAATAGTCACTCAGATTTCCTGAAGTTTTAAAAGAATTAACCTTTTTAAAAAAATTTTATTTATTTGTCAGAGAGACAGAGAGCACAAGCAGGGGGGAGCAGCAGGCAGAGAGAGAAGCAGGCTCCCTGCTGAGCAAGGAGCCTGACATGGGACTTGATTCCAGGACCCCAGGATCATGACCTGAGGTGAAGACAAACACTTAACCAACTGAGCCACCCAGGCATCTCTAAAAGAATTGATCTTATAAATAATTAAACTACATAGAACTCTGTAAATATAGATTTGAAGAGGAAAACTGCCAAACGCAGTTTCAATCATCTGTTTAAAGGTTTTATTTAGAATATTGACATGCCCTAATAAATCTCAAAACTCAATTATCATCATAATGCATGACAAAAGTAACAGAAAAGTTTTCTAATTAAGAACCCAAGAGGATTCAATGTTAAATTTAACATCAAGAATTTTTTTCTTGAGATATTTTTATTTGGTTACCTGAATTGTTTGCAGATTAGTCAGCAGCAAGTTTTGCCCTCTTTGTTCAGCTAATAAAGACTCTCTCTGCTGAGAAAGACGGACTTCTGACAATTTAAGCATTTCCTTTTCCTTTTTCAAGTTTTCTGCTCTTACCTTGAGGTAAATACAAGTAAAAGAAAAAAATGCTGGAAATAACGTGTCATATGCAATAATACCATTATAAAATTAAAAAGAATCTTCACTACTGTTTATTTCTTAATGTTAATTAGAGACAAGATCATCTCTTCATTATACAAGGATTTATAACTCTTTGAAGTTTCATGTATTGAAATATGAAGCAAAAGTTATTGGGACTATCAATAGATCAAAGGAAAAAAATCTTGTAATTACCACAGATATTTATGATTTCTCTGCTCTTAACCAATCAGATATTAAAACAAACCCAAAACCCTAAAACATCAAAGTAAAAGAAACATAATTGCAAAATTTTGCTACAGTCATACCTACATACTACTAAATTATGCATTTTGAATCCAAGTTTGGTTTCTAAGTACCTGTTTGAGAATGCTGACTACTTTATTCCAACTTTTTTTTCCCTCACAAAGAGTACAATCAGATTCTCAGATTTGGCAGGCTGCTCTGAAAATCAGTATCCTCAAAGTATTCACATTTATATAATAAATCATAAATAAGCAATCATAAAACTTCCTCCACTGGTTTGAAAAAGTGATGCCTCCATTCCCCACAAATGAGTGTGAGTACATTAACAATGAAAGAATGTAGACAACAGAATTAGAAAACCTAGATTTAAGTCCCAACCAATCCATCTTTCGCTATCCTAAACAGGAAATCACTTAACTTTTGGGAGTTTCTCCACAGGTAAAATGGGAGACAACTGTACCTTGCTCACAAGTAATGGTCAAAAAGTTGGGAGATAATTTTATGAGAAAGTAAAACGTTATATAAAAATTCATCAAGAATCCAGTACTTAATTGAAAGTACTGTCAATTTCTAACGGGCATTTGTATTCATGTGGAAATTCAGAAATAGAATTTAATGCTAATAAAATTTTTATACTGTCCTTTATCAGAAATGAGCGAGAATGAATGAAATACTCATTTGTTTTTGCTGTAACTGGAGAAATGGCAACTTACAAATTTAATATGAAATGGAAGACTTGTAAGGAAGTCTTAATCCAAAAAATCAAACTTTTCCCAGTTTAGTTTTAATAGAAACAGTCACCGGATTAATGCACAACTGGATATCTGGAAACTATGTAATAAGGACTCGAAATTCACAAACCTCTCCAACATCTGTATCATGTCAACCAGTAAAATCAAAGCAATAACTAAAAAACAAATGTCAAATGAAATTTATAATGCAAGTCAGATGAGGGAAATTGGTCTCACTTCCGCAACAGCTAGTTTTTCATTTGCTCCTCTCAAATCCTGTGTCATTGTATTGATGATCTGTTCCTGCTTCTGAGTTGTTGCAGTGAGTTTCTGATTTCTCTCATGTAGGGATGTGATTTCTCGACGATATCCTTCAACGTTATCTTGTAGCATTTCATAACTTATGAGAGAAAAAAATTTCTATAAGCAACTAAAATAGTATATCCTAGGTTAGTTCCTTAAAGGACTTCACAACAGCTAAATTTCACATGAGTAACAATATGAGGGGTGCCTGGCTGGCTCAGTCTGTTAAGTGTCTGCCTTTGGCTCAGGTCATGATCCCAGGGTCCTGGGACGGAACTCCTTGCTTGGCAGGGAGTCTGTTTCTTCCTCTCCCTCCATCCCTCCCCCTCTGCTCATGCTCTATCTCTCACTTTCTCTAATAAATAAATAAAATCTTCAAAAAAATTTTTTTAAGCCAATATGGAAAAGAGTAGTTTATCATAATGTAAAATCTTCACCTCCAAATTTAATAGTTAAATTTAAACTCTGAATAAGCTTTAAAACTTTAAATTCTACTTTCATGCTGAATTAACTTTTTAAGCTAATTCATTTATAAGAACTTTAATCACATTCAAAATAATGCCAATATAATGTTGATATATCAAATATCCACCATGATACAGTATGCAATTTAAGGTATTTATGAATGGTTAGAGAGGGAGCATGGAGATCCTTTTAGCCTCTCTAATTCTTCTTAATTTCTTACGTTTCTTGAAAGCTTACAAAATGGCTGGCTACAGCTATCAGCATAGAAAAAAGAAGGTGCTTTTACTTGGGGTATCAAATTGTTGGAGTGTATGGAGGAAAACTACCTGCCACACCCTTATAAAAACATTGTTTTTTAACCTGTAGTATATCTAGGAAAAATTTTGTCCTAACCTGCTAAACTAATAAGTATTTAATGGATCTATTAATAACTATAAAATGAGATTTACTATATTCCTTTATAAATGACCAAAAAAGTAAATTCTCCCCAAATTAACTATCTACTACTTCTCTTCTAGAGAAGACTGAATGAAATTTGTTCACATACCTCTCATTCTCTGATGTATTTAATAAATAATTAAGTCCTATAAAAACAGTACATCCTTCAATCTCAGAAAGGAAAACTAGCACATTCCACACATCAACTTCAACTTTCTAAATAAATAACTATCTGGACTCCTTAGGAATGCCCAAGAGAATCATAAGCCAATATTAAAAAAATGAACCCCCACAGTTTCTCACCCTAGAGTATGGTCCACAAATAAGTAACACTCTTGCACATTAATCCTTTGATTCATTTGAATACTGAAGTTTGGATTATTTATTTATTTAGACTATTAGCTTTTGAACAACAGAAAATTTACCGTTTAGAAGCAAAGTCTAGTTGTGTAGAAATTTTGGTGTTTTGTGATCGCAAATCTGTAATTTGATCCTGAAGTTTTTCGAGCTGCTCATTTTGTATTTTTTCATTATCTGCCTTTTCTTTTTTGTAATTCTCAAAAATTTCCTGCAACTAAATATTGGATAAATTATTAAAGATGACAACCTGTGTTCTCAAAGAACCTAATCCAAGATAAAGTTATAATGATGTGGTCTCACCTGTTTAAGGGCAGCCTTGGCTTCTATGGCCTCTGCTGACTCAATGACAGATACTGAAGCAGGAGTGGAAGCAGTCTGGGATGTACTTGAACGTTTTGGAGTTGACGCAAGAGAAATATCATCTAAGCTTGAAGCTTCAGAAATGTAAACAGAATGATACAACATTTCTTATCACAAATATCACTACCAATATAAACAAGTTAGACTTATTTAAATGAAATGGTAAGATTGCAGAGATCATGAGAGAAGGCATCTACTAAATAACCTATTAAAATTATATTTGGTTTTTGGTTAGAGACAATATTCGCTGATGAAATGTTCAAACTTAACTAAAAGGGAGATGTAATGTAATGTACAGCATGGGAGTATCATCAGTGATAATGTGACAACTCTGTATGGTGACAGAGGATAACCAGACATCGTGGGAATCATTTCATGTTGTATGGAAATATCAAATCCCTATGAGGTACATCTGAAACTAACAGCATATTGTGTGTCAATTACACTTAAAAATACACAGAATCAGCAATTCATAGACACTAATATACACATTTTTCAACAATGGTCAGCATTTCTTCTTTTTTAGTCATTCCTAAAATAACTATACGTTTTAGAACTGGTGAGGTTATGATCAACCATATATGGTAGTTCAATTTGAAGTTACCATTCAGTAGAGTGGACAGTGCTTATGATGTTGCAAATCTATTCTATAATATACATTTAAAAAATATTTCCCAAAATTATTTAAAAATTTTTAAGATAATATATGAAAACCAACCTTGCAAAGGAATGGCAACTCCTGTTGTTTGTGACAACAAAATACGGTACATGTCACGCTGACGAACTATGGAATCAACAAGCTGCATTTGATGTTGTCGTGACTCGCGGAGTTGTTCTAATTCAGTGAGGGCATTCTCAAGTTTTAGCTGCAGCTCAGCAATTCTGCAGAAAAAGAAGTCAGTGTATTTCCCATGACAGACTGAAAGGCAGTTGTAATTTCAAATTACCAACTGACTAATCAGCACTTTAGCATCTATCATATTAAGAGTAATATTTTTGCCTCTCTTATCCTTTCTTTCTTCTGTCAGTTATTTTAAGAACCACTTTTAAAATCTTCACCACACAGGACTCAGGTACTCCCCGAAGTCATCTGAAAAAACTACTTGCAAAAATCAAACCAATTCCACTCAGTCCAAACCCCAGTCTTCTTACATTTATAACCACTCTTTCTCTAGCACCATTTTTGGGAAAAAATTTGTTACTATGCTTGAATAATTCCTACATTCTCTTCTCCACGAAGTATTGACTTTGATTCTGGAAATGTTTCTCCACAGATTTAAGGGAATCTGTTCCCTTAAATCCAGGCAAGGTCCTCTACCTCTACACTCCTAATGATAGGCTTCTATCCATTATAGCACTAATCACACTGAACTATTATCTACTTATCTATTTTATTCTTTTTTTTTTTTTTTTAAGATTTTATTTATTTATTTGACAGAGACACAGCCGAGAGAGGGAACACAAACAGCGGGAGTGGGAGAGGAAGAAGCAGGCTTCCCGCCTAGCAGGGAGCCCAGTGTGGGGCTCAATCCCAGGACCCTGGGATCATGATCTGGGCTGAAGGCAGATGCTTAACAACTGAGCCACCCAGGCATCCCTACCCATTTTATTCTTACTATCAATCTCATCCACAAATTGATATCCCAGAGAGTAAATTTTTTTTTTTTTTGTATCGTTGCTCAATTTTTTTTTCCCTCCTAAGTCACTATATTCTCAGTATACAGCACAATTAGGGACACAAAAGAAATATTGGCTAAAAAAATCAAGGTAGTCAACTGCTTACTTGCATGAAGTTGTTTCTTGTTCCTCTCTTTCTCTGGTTTCCCCAAGTTCTCTAAGGGCCACTAAGAGACGTTGATTTTGCTGTTGAAGTTCTTCAATATTTCTATAAGATACTAGATGCTGTGATATTACTTCAGATGAACTACTTATATCAGCAGAGCTTACTTCCTCATCACGAATTACATGATTACCCCTTGCTTCTTCAAGTTCCATCAAAAGCACTCTAATCTAAAAACAAAGTTTTAATATGTTACCAAATAGTATTGACTTTGATTCTGGAAATGTTTCGAACAGAAATTTGCAAGTGAAAATATTACTCTATGCATAACATCAGTTAGTATTAAATGATTTTAAAAATATTAAGGTTGTTTCAGATATTGAAACCCAGAAAAATTTTAGTGGAAAAAATTATTTTTCATTTCTATTGAAGTGTATAAAAAAGGCTAGTACTTTTCAAAAAACTACCAATTCATGATTCTACAAGTATGGCTCCATTTTTGTAAAACAATGACCAAATAAAACACCAAGAAATATATAACTATGTGTGCATATGCTTGCACTTGCATGCTTATATATGTAGCATACGGTGGGGCAGAAGGCAGCATGAAAAAGATTTAATTCAACTCATATGAAATTTTTATGTATGTGTTATATATGTATAAATCCACCTACCAGAACAAGGATAAAATATACGAACAAAATAGTTCTATATTTTCTGACTTGTTGAGTTGAGGGAAAAAAAAGTGGCAGAGTAATCTATAGGTATGGTTTTATTTCAGTAAAAACAAAGGATGCTTACATATGTTCATGAATGCACCGTGTGTGTGTGTGTGTGTGTGTGTGTGTGTATATATATATATATGAACAAAGACATGAGAGAATATATATCAGTCTGTTAACACTGGTTATATTCTGGGATTTGGGCAGGGGACAGAAGACTTTTATTTATCCTTGAATTATTTCATTTATTACAACCAGTAGTTACAATTTGAAAATTTATCAAATACTTAAAAAAAAAAAAAGAGAAAACAAAAAAATGAGAAAAAATGAGAAAAAAAAATGAGAAAACAAAAGCAATGACTAGGTTACAGTGCTGCTATAGTCATAGTCCTAAGTGATGAGAATTTCATATGCAGTAGTTCTACCTTAGATACCTGCAAATAGATTTAAACATTATTGGGCAGTCTGTTTAGGAAAAAAATAGGAAAAGAAACAAAATTCTAACCTGTTGTGAAAGATCTTTTATTTGTATTTCCATCCTTTGATTGTCTCTTTCAAGCACAGATGAATGTTTGTTAGCTTTATCAGTGTCCTCCTGCAACCGCTGAATCTCCTTTAAAATGTAAATTAAAGTGAAAATTCTGCATACCCTTCTAAAATCTATACAAATGAAGCAGTTATATGAATAAAAATATACAGTACTCAAATATTATATTCAACTGATAAACTAAAACGTTCTATTTATGATACAGTAGTTATTAAGGAGTAAATCCCCACAAATATGAACGCATATTTCTTAGTATCTCAAGTACTGCTCATCATTGTTTTTCACTATATACAAATAATGGAGGATCTGCCACTTGTCTCCAGATTAACTGTAAATTACAATTTTACAGCCACACCAAATAAACAGTTTACGTAAAATGATATCACAGAAATACTTTCAAAAGCTGCGTTACTGAGATGAAAATCAAGGACTATATTACAATGCCAATCATTACTACACTACTTACACAGAAATAAACATCAAAGTAAACAATGTTCGGTAAGGTGTGTAAGACTTGATTTTATAAAAAAGGAAACAGGAATTTATTCTAAAACAGCAGTAGACAATGTTACAAGACTGTTAAAAAGATACATTATATGCAAACCTCTGTTAGTAAGTTCTGCATTCCAGTATCACTAAGGATTTAAGGGCACAGTTTAAAGGAAACTGATAAAAAACAAAATATGTTTGAAATCTTGTGTTTTATCTCAAACTCATACAAATTTTGCTTCTTAACAAGCCGTTTTTACATTATAATGTCTTAAATACTATCCAAGTGAAAGATGGCTCATATTTATGCTGGTGTTTCAAGTATCACTTGAAAGTACACTGCCCTAAAGGTATTCGTAGGCCAATTTCAGTAGAAACAAGTATGTGACAAAATGAAGGAGGCATATATTTGTGAGAGATGGCAGTGTTCAAAATGGGATTAACTAAGATGCTAAGGAAGAAATAACTTGGTTATAAAACTCTGAACATCAAAGAATCTAGACTGGAGGACACATGATGTACGTTACAAACAAGATTCTGCTATAAAGAAGATACAGAAATTATCTAAATTCTTTGCTAGTTTGGACAAAAGTATGTAGGGGATTTTTATTATTATTCCCATACATTAGTGAAAAAGGAACAAATAGGTTTTTTCCATAATGAGCACCTACTATCATTTGAGCCTGAAAGTCCTTGTACTTCACTGTTTGCTTTAGACAATAAGCTCTAGGAAAAAACTCTCAACATTGAGAAACTTGAGATCTAATTATACCCAAGGGACCTCTTCTCAAACCACAGGGTTGGGGGGTGAGGGGAGATATTAAAACCAATAGTCTGCCAAGGCAAGCCGTTACGTGTTATATGACTCAGGAGAAAAAGACCATTAGATATAATATACCCAGATTTAAACTGACATCTGAATTGTGATAGCAACCAGAACAAAATTTTAAGTTTCAATTAAGGATACAACTTATTTATACTATTTTTTCCCAGGGGGGAAAAATTAATCAGTTTAGAACAGCAGATACAAAAGGTTACTGAATTTTCTCAATAAAACTTGTTCAATAAATCTTGAGTTCTTCACAGAAAATAAGTATTAAGTTGTACCCTAAAAGCAAAATTATGTCGATACAGTCTTTTTAATTATTATCTAGTAAAAAGGAATCTTAAGAGGTAAGATATTTATGAATATCCTTGGTACTTTAAATTTGCAAAGGAAGAGTAAAAAAAAATGTACACAAAAGTTTGCCAAACTGTGAAATGTTACAAAAGAGGAATTCTTCCCTATGGTCAAACAATGTTACCATTGATAGATTATCAGAACTGTCCGACAAAGAATGACTATGACAAATTTACAAGAGTTCTATTACAAAGAGAGTTGTTATTTTAATTTGAAGAATAGTCCAAGGAGATTTGGCTCTTCAACATCCACTACAAAAAATATCTCTAATGTCTTAAAAAATTGAAAAGGCTCCCATAGTTTTAGCTGAATAACACTTCATGATTACAGGTGTTTAATAATGTAGAATTACCCTATCACTGAAAAGCATAATTAGCCTTTTCTGACTCAAATACTTTATTTTTTTAAGACACAGAGAGAAGGGGGAAAAGAGGGAGAGGAAGTGCAGGTAAGAGGAAGGAGGCAGGGAGAGAAAGAGAGAGAATCTTAAGCAGGCTCCACACTAGCTGGGACCTGATGCAGGGCTTGATCTCACAACTCTGGGATCATGACCTGAGACAAAATTTGAGTTTGGACACTTAACCAACTGAGCCACCTAGTATTTCCCATTAAATAGCTTAATTCTAAGGAAAAATTACCTCTTAAATAATTTCTCATATATATTTTTCCCACAGTTCAAATTTAAGAATGGAACCAACCTTCATAGCTTGTTCAAGCTTAACAGATAAACTTGCCACAGCTTTCTGTGCACGTTCATACTCCTCACGTTGGCGTTTCAAAATTGGTGCTTTGGCTTCAACTTCCTTCACTATTTCATCAAGATACTTATTAATTCTTTTGTTCTCTAGTTTCTCCAAAAGCAACTGATCCTGAGTCTCCACATAAGCATTATATAGCTGAAAGGAGAAAAAGGGGCTGTTTCACATCTAAGCATAGCAACAGAAGCATATCATCAATCTAGCTTCATAATAAACATACAATAGAACTTAAGTAAAATGGAAATGTTTCCTATCTGTGGCAAGAATCAGGAACAAGAAAGCTTTTCTTAGAATGATCCATTAAGCATTAGATGATTTTAAGAATAATTTTTCTGAGCATTAAAAGTTCAGCAAACTTCCTTTTGCTGAAGGAAAATAATAAGATTTAATACCATTCTTACCTCAGTTAATTTCATGCCTGGTTTCACTATTTTAGCTACAGCTGCCGCAGTAGGAGACATGGCTGCAAGCTCTTCTTCAGACAGTATGGCTCCTGTGCCAACACAGAGAAATCTAGTATATTTCTGTGGTATTTCACATTAAAGCCAATATTTTTCCCAAGACAAGTAAACAGGATACCTACTAAGCATTACATATGAATTCCTACGCAGATTTTAAAATAGGACTTCAAATTTCATGTAACATAATCTGATTCTAAAAATCATGCAGTAAGAATAGTTAAAAATATTCTGGAAATTGACACACAATTATGTGTGATCAAATGGTACTTATATTTGACAATATAGTAGAGATATGAATAGGTATTAATTTTAATACCAAAAAAAACTGGATGGAGTTTCCTATATCACATTAAGATAGATAAATACTATTAGTGGAAATGAATGAGAACTATGTAGGAAGTAGTAGTATTTCATTCAAGTCATTATTAAGCATCTATTAATCCATACCTTTACGTTTTGTGGCAGAAAGCAGGTCATTTGCATTATCTAATTCCTTCTCCAATTTCCCTATTTTGTCAAGCATTTCTTTTTCCATTTGATCTTTAGATTCCTCCACTTCTAAAAGATGATCTTGTATTGCTTTATTGGCTAAAAACATTTTTAAAGACAGAATATCCAAACATAAAATTAAAATCTTGGCATTTATAAGATGTAACAGCATGGTCATTACTCTTCCCTTCAGCAGACTTTAAATTCTAGACAGGCTATGGTTGCCAGTTATCCTCCAAAAGCTCTTGCTTTACTTGTAATTCTTGAAATGTCCTGGCCGGCTGACTCTATTTCTCTTTTTTGATGTCTCTTATACATGGGGAAAAAAAGGGAACTCAAAGTAAAAAAGTGGCTCCAAGTATCTCTTTGGTTTTATTCCAATCTTTAGTCTAGAATACAAAAAATCACTAGAAAAGATCACATCAACAACTTGTATTACCCCAGCAACAAAACAAAACAAAACCCTCAAGAAACCCAAAACCAAATACATTTAAAAAGAACACATGAAAATCAAAGACTTTAAAGTACAGTTTTTAACCTTAAAAAAGTGAGGCTTATTTATGGATTAAGAGCATATTCAAACTATAAACCCATATGTACTTATCAATGTTTCATAAATGGAATTAAAGTTTCCTTTTAGAAACCAGATCATATATAAGATTTTAAGACAAAAACAACTTAGAAAAACAGTAACTACCTGTATTTTCAAATATCCTACCTGTTGGAAATAAAATACAAAGTTTCTTATTCCAAGATTCTTTCTTCTCTACCAAATTTTGTCTCTAATAAGATTAATCTAACTTCTAACAATCTACACAGAAGTAAAAAAAAAAAACCTTTTATCTAAAAACAAAATAATCCTCTCATAATTAAAAATATCTTACCTTCTCCAGCTTCTTTCAAAAGTTTGTGTAGTTCATCTACCGCTCGGGTCAGTTCATTGCTCTTTGCCTCTGAGTCATCAGCAGCACTCTAAAATTTAATCTTAAAAAGTTACTGGACATCCAAAAATGCAATATTAGGACACTAAAATGTGTGGTTGGGCATTTACCTTGTATAGATTAGAGAGCTTTATGTGAGCATTTAGTTCATTGTGGAATTTCTCTTCCATACTGGCCTGCTGTTCCTTGGCCTACGAAAAAGACCCAATTATAGCAGACTCATCTGAACTGAATTTAGAATGCTTATCAAAATTTAAGATAAAAAATCCAATTTTTAAAGAGAAAAAATTAACATCAGCTTTCAGGATAAAAATGACTTAATGATAAAATATTACTGATATTTTTATCTTAAAGTGTAATACTTCAATGATATTAAAGTTAACCATACTTATTTTCAGACAGTACTTTGGATATAGCATGTGCTTGCCATTCCTGAATCTAGATATTTCAGCTTAGCTATAGCATATGAAAGTGTCCTGGCCATCTTATAGGTGCCAGAAAACAGTTCAAAACATGAAATCATTCAAAAAATTACAGCCTCATAAGTGCTTTAACATTTTTATAAAAGAGAAATTTTAAAGTGGTCATCTGTACCTCTTTCAGTTTGGTTAAGAGCTCTTCTACATGTTTTTGAAGATTCTCATTTGATGTTTTCAAGCCATTCATCTGTTCTTCCATTCTAGAAACCTAGAAATGGAAGAGTTGGGTAGAGAGAGAATGTTATATTAACTAAAATCAGATATAAAGTTTAGCTGCCAAGTGAAAGCAAAATAATGCCCTACACACAAATATGGGCTTCAGATAAAACATGTATATTTAAGAAAATGAAAAATAATGGCTTATGGAACAGCACATTTGGATTTAGCTAACAAAATTTACCACCACTTCTAAATGTATCTCAATGATACATCAAAAGACCGCAGATAGTATCAAAATTCATCAAAGAATATCTTAAAGTATTTATTTAAATGCAACTGGTTCATTTCCTAGGCCAAATGTTTATGAATTATGTCTTCCAAGTTTCTAATATAATACATTTACTTCGGTACACCATGGAGTACTTTTTTTTTTTTTAAAAGATTTTTATTTACTTATTTGAGAGAGAGAGCATGTGTGCGACAGAGAGCGAGTGAGCATGAGCTGGGGAGGGGCAGAGGGAGACAAAGAGGGACAAGCAGACTCCCCTCTAAGCAGTGCAGAGCCTGTCTTGAGGTTGGAACACCAGGACCCCAAGACCATGACCTGAGCTGAACTAAGACGCTTAACTGACTAAGCCACTAGGCACCCCTCACCATGGAATACATCTGTAATAAACTGGTACACAAATTTAAGTTTTAACCAAAATGAAAATGCAATTTTACTAACTTACCTCCTCTTTTTTGTTTTCAAGATTACATTTAAGCTCTAATATCTCATTTCCTTTTTCTCTGCCAAGAGCCAGAAGTTCATCAGTTTTAGTTTTTAACTCTGTATTCAGCCATGTATTCTGATTATGTAACAACTCCTTTTCTTGCTCCAAGCGTTTTTCTCGATACTAAAGATAACCAACATTTACAGTTAAAGACAATATACAGCTAGTTAAAAGATTTTGCCAGTAGCTAATGAACACAAGCAGAATCTTAACAGAAATAAATATTTGCATGCATTCTTAACAGAAAATGGATGGTCAGATAAGAATTATAAGGAACTCAAATATCACGTAAACAAATAGTTCAATTAATACTGTCTTAACTCTTTCCCTGTCATTAAACAAAAACAAAAACACAGCTTTTAATCACTTTACAGATCACTTGCTTATACTTAAAATTTAATTTAAGTGCATTTTAAGCAAAAATTTACTTTAGGTGAGTTTTAAGCAAAAATTGTATTTTGTGCATTTGGAATTGTTACTTGCTTTAACAGAAACATCAGAAGCTTGAAGTTCATCCAGTTTCAACTGCAGATCACCCTTTGTGGTATTGCTTTCCTTAAGTTTTTCATTTAGACGCTTAAAATCCTCTAGAAAAGTCAGAAAAGAATTTGAAAATAATGACTAATGCTCAGAGGAACCAAACATCGAAGATGCATCTCTACAAATACAAGCATTTAATACAAGGTAAGCAGTTCTCCTTAATTTGCTTTTGTCATACTTAGTTACAAATTTAATTTTAGCAAATGATAAGCCAAATACGTGCACCGAACCCAACATCTAAATTATACTGGTTATTTTATTTTTAAGTGCAGTATCTTAAGCTGAACATACAAATTAACATTAATTTTCCTGATATATACCTATAGATATATTAAAATTTCATAAATAGCCATTGTTAAGTTAAAAAGCAGTAATATATATAAACATCTACTCAAAACAGCCAGAATATTACATGCTTAATTTTTACTATATTCCTACACTGAAGTTTTTTTTTTAAAAAAAAATTCTTTTAATTTTATCTAACCACTAACTGATCAACATCACCAATGAATATTCTGAAGTAACTTAACTGAGGTTGGAAAAGTGTAGTTACCTAATTGAATATTACTATATAACAACATAAATAGCTGAAAATTCTATTAATAAAAATATTCAAAAATTTTATAAAAGGAACCAAAGGGAACTTGATTCTATTACACTAATAGTCAAGTTAACCTTAATATATCAACTACATCATAGACTATATACTTTGTATCTATCCTACTTTTATGTATTAGTTAGCTTATATTCCTGCCTAACTCCAGTCCATATTTTTAAATACAAGTATTCCTTTCAGGTTCTTATACATATTGAATGTTTATGGACAAGTTATACCAAAAAGTGTGTCTGTGTTAGCCTCCACAACTGAACACTTAAACTGCTTCCAATTTGATATTATAAATAACATTGTAGCAAGTATCTTAACATGTAAATCTTGGTCCAAATTACAACTTCTTAGGTATTTTTCATTTGTGTATATTCGTCTAGACACTTCTTTAAAACCTTGATAATGATATAAAGATAAATGAGTTTGAGACACAGTTGGATATTACATTGAACTATATTCTGCGCTATGACAAACAAATATCAGCAACAGAAATGGACTGGGGATTAATTCCTAGCACTACTAGAAGAGAGAGGAGAGAGTGGAGTTAGAGGCTAAATTACTTCTTCATACCTGTTAAATATTCAAGTTCTTGAGATAGTCTCTCATTGGTTCTAACTAAGTCTCTTTTCTCAGCTTCTAATTCTTCTTTTGTCCTTGTAAACTGGCTCTATTATATAAAGGAGAATATGTTTAAATTAAAAAACTGTGTTCCAGCACAGAAATGTCACTTTATTTAACATTAGCTGTAGTTTAAGAATGGTTAGTTTTCTTTCTCTTATAACTTAATACATCAAGAAATTTAAAAATTACCTGTAATCTCAACATTATTTATATTTTACATTTTTAAAAATTATTTTTCATAAGCTTATGGAAAAATTTCACATTACTATTTGTCACTTGGAAGTGTTCTCATTACTTAAACATGCCTTTGTAGAAAAGACATTAAATTTAATTTTTTGCTGCCATAAAATGCAATTTTAATGGATAGCACTGTATTTACAGGCTGAATCAAATTATTTTTCAAGAAAGAGACTGAGAAATGGAATTATTTAATTCCATTTAAGTTATTTAATATATTTTATATAAAATATATAATTATATTATTATTTAATATATTTTCTCAAACTGCTTTGCAGCAAGACAATGGCAATCAATATGCTTTGATTCATAAGTGCCAATCTCAAGCCACTCATGCCAGAACTGAAGATCATTCTTAAAAAAGGACAAGAAAGACATCAACGTTAACATGGGGAGATGAAAAATAATTACCTTATTGTTTTATCTGCTTTTTCTGATCACAACTGAAGCAGAGCAACATTTCATATTGCCACTGAACATTTGTGCAGCTTCCTTTTTTTTTTTTAATTCCTTTGCCCATTTCCCCTTGAATGATTTCTCTTAAGACTATGAAAGCAGCCATATAGTAAGGATCCATATAGTCATATTTTAATTGAAAAAAATACTTTCAGTGGTTTACTTGTGTTTTAGTTTTTTATGCAGAGAATTTTAAATTTCTATTGGATTAAGTTTACTACTTTCCCCTTATAAGTATGTTTTATACATCAAGTACCTTTAATCTCAAATCAAATACAAGTTTTTGTTTTTGTTTTTCCAAACACAAATTTCTAAAAAGCAATGGCAAGAGTCTGAAGTTCTATTTAGAGAATCACTGGTAGGATCACTTCATTAAACCAATGGGTAAACAATCCTTGTGATCACATCCAGTATGTTACCACTACTCTGAGGAAATGATTTCCAATATGGATTTATCCATATTCCCAAATGAATCACAATAACTGAAATAATGCCTGAGCAACATTAAGTATTAAATACAACATAAGTATTAAATTAAATAAACAACATTATTAAATTAAATATCTAAAAGAAAGGAACGGTAACAGGTAGGTAAGTGGGTGAGTGGAGGACAAATAAGTCTACGAATATCTCTCCTACTTACAGTTCTGTGGCACTTCACTTACAATGTGAATTTTTTAAAAAATCACCACCTTAATAGCTATAGTGTTTAAACAATTTTTTTTATAGTAAGTACCAACATATTCTGATGAGTAAAAGAAATACCTAATCAATAAACATATAAAGGTCCAATTAAGGAATTTATATATATGCATTTCGGGTAGTAGTTTCTCCTAATAGAACATGTTTCACCATCCCATTAAGTAACACAAAACAGAATACTTCCTCAAGTATCATGTTTATAGTTAGCTTTATTCATAGAAATAACTTTTACCTGAATGGCAATATTGCGATCCTGAGCAACTTCGAGTTCTTTATTTTTCTCAGTTAGTGCCTTCAGTTGATTGTCTGGATAAAAGGAATTTTATGAGTATATACACAGAAACTTACAAACTACAATGACAGTTTTCATCCAACTGCCACCCATATACATGTTTTAAAATGAAGAAACTGAGTCACAGAAAGGCTGAGTTATAGAACACAGTATCACAGTATTTCAAATTCATGACTATGCCAAATTTAATCCTAAACCAAAATTTGTATATTTTTCAAAAAGATTTTATTTATTTGAGAGAGAGAGAGCACATGTGCAGAAGCAGTGGGAGCAGCAGAAGGGGAGGGAGAAGCAGGCTCCCTGATGAGCAGGGAGGTTAATGCAGGGCTCAATTCAGGACCCTGGGATCATGGCCTGACCTGAAGGCAGACACTAACCAACTGAGCCACCCAGGTGCCTCTCTTATTTATTTATTTTTAGCATCATGTCCAGTGTGGACCCCAACACAGGGATCAAACTCAAGACCCTGAGATCTAGACCTGAGTTGAAACCAACAGTCAGATGCCCAACCGACTGAGCCACCCAGGTGCCCCAAGACCAGATTTTTAAAAAAGCTATTCCTGTGTCCAAAATCATATTTGTGATGATTCAAACCAACATTTAAAGGAAAAAACATATACAATTAGCACTTCAATAATTTTTCAATGATTCCTCTAAGTCAATCATAACAATGAATAATATTTGCAAATCAGAAGAGTAAAGACAAAACCAAGATCAACAGACTAAATTTGAACTATATAAAATGTATACAAAGTAAATAACAACAACGGATCATTGTGATTCAGCTTGTTTATCGCTCTAAAAAGAGCCTTCAACGTGGAGGAAAAAAAATTATGCTTGAAACTGAACTACCTCCCCTTGACAGTTTCTTTTCTAAATGCATGCAGATAACTAGGAAAAATAGACTTTCTGAAACACACCTATGTTATGTTCTGGCAATTTAATAAGTAAATACGTTATTACTATTTCCAATCTTTAGTTCTATTTAAATAACTGGATTATAGGGGAAAACCCTGCTAAATTAGTCTGAATTTTCTATTCTGCATTAATATTATATACTGTTTTCCAAACTTATAGATCTGGGATGATAAACTGAAAAAACACGAACATAACTGTATACCCTAGAAAGTCATACTTTAGATATGTGTCTAGGTTTATCCTTATCTTCTCCTCCTCTTCCTTCTTCTCCTTATCCTTCTTCTCCTCCTCCTCCCTCTTCCATACTGCATAAAAGAAGCTTTAATCATGGTAATTTTTCTGAAATTCTTTAGCACCTCAGCTCTACAGACCTAGTTATTATGCCAAGGCAGAACTATATACAGATAATGAACCAGATCTAGCTACTTGATAAATTACTTGTGCCCTTATTACCTATGTATATATATCATTATACATATATTTTAAAAATTAAGCATTTCAAAATTAGCTGGAAAAAAATTATGACCTAAATAGTTGATGGGCACAGACCTGGTTAAGAAAAAAGGCTGAAATATTAACCATTCTTTTATTAGTTTCCTGTGTTCCCGATCAAATTAAAAATCCAGCTATATCTAATAACAAATATTATGCCCCCACTCCATAAAGATCTTTTCTGACATTTGCTTTCTCCCATCATAAGCAAAGCAATAATACACATCATTTTCCTGAGAAATGCCAGGACCTTTAAATGAGATCTTGTGTATCTTCTAGAACTTAATGATATAAGAAACTTATTAAAAAGGAAATTACACAGGGCACCTGAGCAGAACAGGCTGTTAAGCATGTGACTCTTGTTTTCAGCTCAGGTCATGATCTCAGGGGGGTGATACTGAGCCTCATGTCTGCTAACAGTTCTCTCCCCTGCCCCTTGTACTTTCTCTAAAAATAAATAAATCTTAAGGAAAAAAAAAAAAGGAAATTACTCATCTTTCCCAAGAAACAAGTTTTAAAGAGGAAATACCCTGGAATTCATAAATACTTATTTCTAACATAATAATGAAATTAATAGGCTTTAATCTTCAACAAATTAAAAATAATTCTCTCCTTAATTACATTTTCAGTTGCATAATGCATTATAACTTTTAAAAATGCTTTCAAACAACTCTCATTTTATCTGTACAGTTATGTAAGCAGATGGACAGGTGGTTCTAGTCATTTTGTATGTCATGATTTACATATGACAAGAGCTTTTATAGCAGTCAAAATTAGAACCGAGGTCTCCTGACCATAAATTAAACCATATGTTCTTCATAAAGTTTTTACCATCAAGTGAAAACTCCAAATACCACTATAAATGAAAACAACAACAATCAGTATTTTCATAAATAGTAAATCAATGTTTCCGAAGCATAGAAAAAAGTACCTAAAGAGCTCCATACTACAAAAATAAAATAAGGATGTAAAAATACTTACTGAGCTTCTCTAGGTCAAGCCTCAAGCTTTGACACTCTCGGGTTTCATTCACAAGTCTCTCCTGACTGTGGGACAGCCTCTTCTCTATCTCAAAGTACTGTTGTTCTTCAGAAGCAGAGAAAAAAATAAAATCAAACACACATGTACACACAGTCAATATGCTACTTATTTTTTAACGATGTTGATTTTAGTATTTAAGACACAGTATTTGAATTGCACTCCAAATAAGAGGATCTGAGTAAAGATAAATAAGAGCACAGAACTTCAACATTTCCAGCTGACTTGCATGAACATAACAAAAGAAAATAAGACCTACAAGGGGTTTTCCAACTTCTACGTCTGTTCCACAAGACTGAAATTCTTCAAAGTAGGCAATATGTCTTAGTAATTATCTCTGTATTTTCCCCAAATATCAGTAGACATTTTATCATAAAGCACACACACATACAAAAAAGAAACAAACAAACAAAACCCCAAAAAACCTTATTAAATGGAGGAAAAAAAAGGATTAAACACTGCTTTGTTTTAAAAGGCTCTGTTGAGGGTGGTTGGGTTATGGACATTGGGGAAGGCATGTGCTATGGTGGGTGCTGTGAAGTGTGTAAACCTGGCGATTCACAGGCCTGTGCCCCTGGGGCTAATAATACATTATATGTTCCTAAAAAATTAAAAATTAAAAAAAAAAAACTGGGGGGGAAAAAAAAGGTTCTGTTGAAAGACTCAAATATCCAAAAACATAAAATAATTAACCTTATGTAAAAAATGAGTTAACTTTACAGGGGAAGGACTGAGTGTGTCCTGTTCAGCACAGTATCAAGCACAAAGACGACAATCAATATTTATGTATAAGTTAATGAACAGACGCGTTGTATCATCAGTGTTGGGATTCAGAGAATTACTTTTTGACACCAATTCCGCTTGATAATTACATTTTTGAAGTGATAATTTATTCAGAATTTTCAATCAGTTTAGCAAAAACAGCAACATACCCCCCCCACACCCCCAGGTGAACCAGGACAAATAACAGTTTGTATTTCACTAACGGCAGTTCGTATGATTTTAATCTTTCTTACCGGATATTCAAGTTACTATTGTCGGTAACTTTCTTATTTGAGGGTCTACTGTAAGTACCTATCAACGGGTCTTTAAAGCCCAACTTTTAGAGAAAAATCCGATGGATCAAACTCATTTACGTTCGCTGTGTTTCCAATGCTGTCTTAGGCACCTACTCTTTTATCCGACCATCTAGTTCGTCACCTCAACAGCGCGCAGGACTGAAAAACAGAACTAAGTGCGCGAAGCAGTCCATTAGACAAACACCTCTGAAGGCAGGTGTGCAGAAAAGCGAGCGGAAATTACCCGCAAGGCAACATAAAGATAGGGTACTCCAGGTAGTAGAGACAGGCGCCGCAGCCTCTCGCTAGCCCGGAGTAAACCCACCCAGATCTTCACAATTTCTACGTGCCGAACCCTAAGGGTCCCTCAGTAAGACCACAGTAATTACGAAGAAAACGGAAAAGTGTAAATTCCGTTTAAAACAAACAAAAAGGCGCCTTCTTCTCAAACTGTGAGAGGAGGTAAAAGAAGGCCTAGGGGCGATCTAAGGCGCCGGGGAAGTGATGCCACCGGAGAAGTCGTAGGCAGAGAGCCAGCTCGCAAGGGGAGAAGACCAGCCACAGCTAAGGAGTCGGGCCCAGCATCTAGAGCGGGAAGACTGTCGCCACTTACCACTCTCCACCTTAAATTTCTCATGCCGCCCCTTCAGGCCATCGATCTCGGATTGCTGGTCCGCGAGGAACTTCTCCAGTTTGTTCTGGACGGACTTAGGCAGCTTGTTCAGCTCTGTGCGCTCCAAGACTTGCTGCAACACAGCCGCCATGTCGATCGGGCCGGAGGCCGCGGGGCCAGCCGCCTGCGCAGCAGAAACCGACAAGAAAGGCGAAGACCAAGAGGACCCAGAAGCCTGGGCGGCCGCCTCGGCCACCTCGCTCCGTGGCTCGCGTGCGCCTGCCCGCCGGAGGCTCCCGCGGCGCGACCCTGGGAAATCGAGTCCAGCCTTAGCGCCGGCACCAAACGCGCCCGCGCCCGAAATGCGCGCGCACCCGCCGGAAGCGGGGCACCCTGGGAAACCGAGTTCAGCCGCGGCCTCTGACCCAGTCTGATTTCCGGTTCCCCAGTCCACCCGCCTCAAGCCGCGCGGGCCTGCGGGAAACGTAGTGTTTTTCTCAACCCCTTCCGTGAGCCTGATTGCGCACCGCCCATTCAGCTCCCTTTTTTTTTCCCCGCCCCCCACGGTCTCCTCCCCCGGCAGCATGACCACTATCCGCGAGGTGGCGCCACAGAGTACTCGTCAACTCACGTCCCTCCCGGAAAAGCAAGGCGGCCTTACCGTCAAAGCTCCGGGATGCCATGGGTCGTCCTCTTTGACGGCTTCTAGACACTGAACCACTAGAGGGCATCGGTCCGGGAGGGACTGGACGGCAGTCGCCGGGCTACCGCCACGCTCTCAATGGCGCCCGGAAGGGGGCGGGGTGGCGACCGCAGTCGCTTTGGCTGAGGTACTGCGGTGAAGGAAGGGGGGCTGCGTGCGTCATCAGACGGCGCCACCCGACTCCAGAGACCCTGGGTTTCAAGTGGGAAGTGAGGTGTGGGAAGTTTGTCGCTTTCTGATGAATTCATTGGCCGTGGAATTTGGACCCGAGGGGAATCTGGCTTGTACTTGCCCCTTAAGTCCCCTTCTGAGAAGGACTGACAGTTTGACAGATTTGTCTGTCACACGGGCACATTCTGAGCGCAGGTGAGTCAGCCTTCGGGTGTAAGAAGTGTCTGTGAGGGTTGAGTGTGTGCGCTCGGGCTCAGGAGGAAGAAAAGGAACCGTGTGTAGGAAACATAGGGGCAGAGCCTCGGGTACCACATTCAAGCCCAGTTATGACAGAACTTACTTTAAGACGGCGGACTTAGATGCCTTTGGTATGTGGCGGGGCGGGTGACAGCGAACCAACAGGAATTGACGGATCCTGGTTAATTTTTCAGGGGGAGGATTTAAAGTAATGCAGGAGGGCTTTATAGCCTTTGTTTTTATGTTTTAAGGTAATACTGTAGAAAGGGCTACCATATGCTTCTATTTTCAAGATGGAATAACCGTTATAACAAAAGTTTTAAAACACATTCTTAAAAACCGCTTATCACCTTGCCTCCGTCATGGAACTGCTTGTGTCCAGATCGGGAATCTGTGACTTCTATGCTGAATCTGTAGATTATGTCATGTTTAATTACTCTTCCGAAAGAATTCTTAACTTCTTCAGTGAAAATAAAGCAATTCCCAATTCATTCCCCCTCCCCCCACTCAGTTCCCACAGTAGCAGCCCTTTTGTGATTATTATTAAGGACAAGTTGATTCCCCCCCCCAAATATTTTATATACGCACTTTAATTAAGGTTGCTGGTATGCGTAGTACTGCATTATGCCCTTGGCTCACGATTAGTGATCTGCTATTTGGAAAATGCAGATATCCTCTACTGGGAATCAACAGTCCTAAACCTGGATAGATTTTCAGACTTGCCTGATTCAAAATCTTTATTTTGTAGACTAGAAAACCAGAGGAAAAAGAGATTGAATTGTCTCAAGTCGCAATGCTTGGACAACTTGCACACCTTATGCTGTCACACAATGCTTTAGGAT
Source organism: Mustela nigripes (assembly GCF_022355385.1). Taxonomy (NCBI): domain Eukaryota; kingdom Metazoa; phylum Chordata; class Mammalia; order Carnivora; family Mustelidae; genus Mustela; species Mustela nigripes. Next base: position 21,967,432 of record NC_081566.1, read on the forward strand.
AAATTGAACTGTTTTAGGCAAGATCTGTGTTTTTAGTAGTGTCCTTTGTAAAGTATCGTTGGCTATATTTTAAAGTTTTGAAGAAGCATTAAAGTAGTATGATTACTGGGTGACACCTTGGAAAAATAAGATTGGGAAGTTACATATAACTTAGGAGTCACTGTCACTGCTTTTTCTCTCAAAAATTATTAAGGCAGAAGGAAAAGGAGTGGAATAGCGTGACGGAGAAGAGGGAAGTTTAATATGTTAAGGCACTATTAAAAGTGGAAAACTTTTAAATTTATAGCAGCATTAATGATTTAGATAGGCAGTTGTAGACTTAGTCTAAAAATAACCCTTGTGCAAACCAAATTTACTTGCAGTTGTTGGAAAAGAGCTGGGAAGAAATTGAATGCACTTTGAGACAAAACTGAACATGCTCTTTGAAAAAACAATATCCAGTAGGCAATTTCAGACTGGAACCAGTTCTCTGGGCTTTACTTTTAGAATAATGCAAAATCATTGTGATTGGAGGTTTACTTAACTGGTGGCGGATACACCACCCTACCTCATCTGCAATTGCCTTGACTTTGTTGTACTAAATAAGACTGAAACTTTTTGCACAATTGAAATGACTATTTTTTCTATTCAAAATGCTGCAACTGCTGTTTACAAACTGGAGAGAGAGAACAAGCATAGGAGTGCAGAACAGGACCACCCTTTGTAAAGGTTTAACTGAGAGACTGGGTATGATTCCTCAGCATGAACATAGCATTTAAAGGCATGGATTCTAGGGTGAGACTGCCTGAGTTTATAAATCCCACCTGAGTTTAAGTCCCACCTTTGCCATTTACCAGCTTTGTTGCTTAGCAAGTTACATTGCTTTTCTTCCTTTTGGTTTTTCATCTATAAAACAGGATTTATAATAATAGTACCTACCTCCTGGAGTTTTTGTGAACATTACAGACGTTACCATATATAAAGTACTTAGAAAAAACTCTGTAAATGTTCATTATTATTGCACTGCTGCTTATCGAATTCCATAATTCTAATTATGCTGTGAGTTACTCAAGGCCATAGGTCAAGTATTATTCATCTTTGTGCCATTCCACTTGCTTATTGAGTCTCAATGAATTTGGTCTCTCCCTGCTAAGAGCAGTTCAGAAATTGTCTTCTTTCCTGTTTTAGAAAAGATTACAATAAGGCTCAGGAATAGACTATCAAAAATGATACAACTAAGGAGTAGTAAATAAATTAGGTGTGTTGACTAGTAGGTTAGCATTCTCTCCCTTTATCTTAGATAATGGAAGTGAGTTTTATCTTTTATGGCAACTCTAGTTGATCGGTAGTCATTCCAGGCAGCACTGAAGCTACATTTGAACTTTGCAGGAAAGAATACCCTACCTAACAAGCAATCTCTGCAAGGCATGGGATAGTAATCAGGATGGTACTACTTCTGTTGCTATATAACCCCCATGACAAAAACATTGCAAATTATATTTTTACCTAAAAATGGCATGTATCTTTTTCTTGTAATTTAGGAGATTGAATTAGTTCCCGATAATGGGAAGAACCTACATTGTAGAAGAGACTGTTGGCCAGTATCTTTCAAACATAAATCTTCAAGGAAAGGCTTTTGTCTCAGGTCTTTTAATTGGACAGGTATGTATCTTTTAGTGCATTTATTGATAAAAATGTGCTATTTAACCATAAGCTCAAGGTTAGGGAATGGAGGAATGGAATGTAGAAGAACTTAAAATGGTCTTTGAGGAAAAATGTGGAGAAGCAGGACAAACCAAGCCCAGGTTTGCTTAAGTCAGAACACATTTCCTTTTGACAATGTAAACATAACTTATAATGTAGAAACTCCAAAATTAGAATTTCACTGGTCAAATTATGCATATTTTATTGTCTTTCCAAGGGTTTTGTACTTTCTTCTAATCTTTATTGATTCCTGGTTGTCTAATTTTTTCAAAAGTAGTTTTTGACAACTTTATTCCCATTGTTTTATCTCATTCTTGTGGCAATTAGTGGTCATGTCTTTTGTTACATGCTATGGTAATCACTGATCTTACTGAATTTTTTTTTAATGTTGATTCAGTGGAGAGAGGACAAGGGAATAGAAATTTGCAAATAAAACAAATGTGATTTCCTTTTTGGAATTAATCCTTAAAAATCAATACAAAATGGAACAGAGATTTGGGCAGTTACTTTAACAAGCATAAGCACCTGCTGATTTATTATAATTGAAGACAAATGTAATCAGCAGGGAGGATACGTTAGCAGTAGAAAGCCATAAAAAAAGGAGAGTCATGGACAAACGGGCTATGCCACCCAAACACTATTTAGGGAAGAGTACACTGTGGCCCAAGGATTTGATTTTGATACCTAGTAGCAAAAATAGTTCTATTGTGACAATTTTCTTTCTGGATATTTATCATAATGCCTTACAACCTTCAAATTGTGTAATTAGCTTCTCTTGTTCCGATTCTACCCAGATTTTGAAGCTACTTCTCCTATAATTTGAAGCCACATGTTATCTGCTTATAAAGAATGTACTATCAAGAAGAGTCATATGTATACCCTTCATGGTATTCTTGTTTTCAGCATCATTCTGAATGAGCTTAGTTAATGTCATTCTAGCCCTGAGAGACCAGGTCATTCTCAGGGTTTTCACAAATGTGATTTCTTAACTTGTAAGACTAACTGTATACCCTGTCCTGTTCACCCAGGTAACACTACACTATGAGACCTCTCCTTAGACAGCCAAACTACCCCTCTTGGTAATAATCTGAACTACTTTTTTTTAAAAAGATTTAATTTATTTATTAGAGAGAGAGACAGAGCATAAGCAGGGGGAGGGGCAGAGGGAAAGGGAGAAGCAGACACCCCACTGAGGAAGTAGCCCAACACTGGCCTTGATCCCAGGATCCCTGAGATCATAACCTGAGCCAAAGGCAGCCGCCCAACTGACTGAGCCATGTAGGCTCCCTGAAGTACTTTTTTATTGAGGTTACTTGCATCCAATATGGGGTTCTTTTTGTTAGCAACTTTTTTTATTTAAGGTATTATATTTACCTTTATTTGAAAAAGTTTAAGGGAATAAGAGTCTCAGAGAAAGGCATCTTCAGTAAAGATAAAAGATCAGAGAGAAATACCCTCTTCCAAACTTGTCTTACTTACATAGGCTGTTTCTGGAAATTGGCAAAACTACCATCTTATAAACAAGTCTCCCACAATTTACGGTTTTCCTTCCATGATTTCCTTATTCTGCCTTTTCATCCCTTCCAGTACGTTTCTTCTTCTTTATTCCAGGGTTCATCACTTTTTTCTTCTTTTCCTCAAGCTTGCCTGTTTCCTACTCTCTGGGTCTTTTTCTTTTTCTTTTTAAAGTCATGCTTGCTTAATCAGCACCTGCCTTTTCTTGTGTGCATTTGAATGTAACTTTCTGGAAATAACTTTTGTAGAAATAATTTCTCTTCCTTTATTTTCTATTCCAGGGTGACACTCACAGTGGCAATTTCAGGTCATGTATGAGAATGACCCCACAATAACTGGTTTTATCTGTCTTATTTTTACTTTTTCTTTACAGCAAACTCTCACTGTAGTGAGACTGAATTTATCTTCAGATATTCCACCTTTGGTTACCATTTAAGTGCTATTAAAACTGAGGAACATTAATCTGATATCACTTCAATTATATATCCCCCATCCCCATTGCTTTTCTGTGGACACACATATACAAGTTCCCTACTACCATTGTTTCAATGGAAGTAAGAAACACAAGGTCTATTGTTGCTTTATTTTACTGAGGTTTTATATGTGCTGAACGATTCAATCGGTTCAGATTATCTAGAAAATAAATATAACTAAAAAAAATTGATCAAAAATTGATCAAAAAATTGATCAAATATATTTTAGTTACAGTACAGTACATTGACTTACCAGTAAGCAATTTATAAGGACCATTATATGATTCATATTGAAGATACCCAAACAAATATGGAGGTGATATTAAGTATATAAATAAATGATGTGTGAGGAAAACGATTTGGTTTCCTTATAGATTCCATTATAATAAAAGTATTAATAATATAAGCTGCTATGAATATTACTGTTTTTGCATGTCACAAGAACTTTATATTCTTCAATGAGATGTCACTCTAATAAGCTTTTCTAATTTGTTTTTAAGTGTTCTTCACAAAAGGATTATATCATTCTTGCCACTAGAACGCCACCCAAAGAGGAACAAAATGAGAACCTCAAACATCAACAAAAAGCTAAGTTGGATAACTTGGATGAAGAATGGGCCACAGAACATGCCAACCAGGTTACCATATTTGTCTTTTCATATAGTTAAGTTGTGCTTATTGACCAACAGAACAAAAGCACTTCATCCTCAGGTTACTAGATTAGGACCTCAGAATACTCATTTTAAATTTTCAAAACTTATGTAGTATATCAGTGATAGAAGAATTTTTCTGTTCTGTTCTGTTTTGTCCATGATTATATTTTTCATTTGCTGATTACTTGTGTCTAATTTTAAAAAGCATTTTTTTACTTGAGGTTAAATAACCCACTCAAGATTACATAATAAGTGATGGAACTGGGATTTGAACCCAGGCAGTCTGATTTGAAAGCCTTTGATTTTATATGCTATGCTTTTCGATTGTTAACCTTTATGCTTTTTAATGTTTAAAAACCTTTATGTTTTTTAATCTCTTTTTGTTATTGGTCCTTTAGCTTATTTCCAAGTGTTCTTTAAAATAATACTTGTTATTGATGATTAAGTTGCTGGTCAGGTTGTTTCAAATACTTAATATAGGTACTGAGAGAATAAAATGATGGTTTGGTTAGGTTCTTTTTAATGTCCTTAGAATGTATGTTGTAACCAAAATGAAAGACATTACCACAAGAGAAATGGGGAAAAAGTAGGAAAGTGCTATAAGAATATAGGATGCTGAATAATGAAATACCTGCCAATGGCTGGAATCAAAAGGCTTCACAGAAGTTTCTGAACATGTAAGGTGAATAGGACTGTCAATAGAAATCAGAGAACACATTGAACACACAAAGGACAGTATGAATAAATGACCCAAAGTTATGAAAGTTAAGGGAAGGAGTTGGGGCAGAGCAAGCAATTGGGTATAATTGAAATACAGGTATGTAAAAGAATGTATTTAGACAGAAGGCTGGAAGGGGCCAGTTTATAGATGGTTTTAGAGTGCCATCCTAAGAAGTGAGGAATTTCTTTGATAGATAGTAGCTCTGTGGTAGGCTCTCAGAGCTCCCTATCTTGAGAAGCAATTAATATGATTGATCAGTAATTGAGAAAGTAATTTCAATATCTTGATATAGTGTAAATGTAAGGTAGAGAGACTGAACATCATTTACTGTAATAGTTCAAAAAAAGATGATGTGAGCCCATACTAGACTTAGTTTCTCGAGGATAGGTTATATCTGTTTTGTTTATAACTATATCCTTAGTGCCACGTATACTATTTCCATGGTTTACATGAACTCCAAAATTGAATAAATGAATGCATGAATTAACTAATGCAGTGAGCTAAAATTTCATTGCCAAAACACTGTAGTCACAGAGCTAGTAGTAAGATGATTTAGGGACCAAGTAGACTGGGAGTGAGGAGTATTTGAGAAAGTAGCTAAAGATGACAGAGTTTTCTAACCTGGATGTCTAGGAAGATGGTATTGGCCTTCTCATAGGAGGAAACAGATTTGGGAGTAGGTAAGAGGGAATGCTGAGTAAATACACTTAAAAGTAGTCATTGAATAGATTATGTCAATTAATAGGATATGTGAGAGTATGGTGAAAGTAATCATTTCCATCTCCCATCAACTTTAAATTTTTCAGAGAGGCGCATGTTTATCTGTAGGTGTGTATGTGTTTGTGATGGGGGTTGGTGGGTAGTAAAAGAATCTAAGAAATTTTTAATATCACCTTCTCATGAAAATATTAAATATTTTTAACTTAAATTCCCAATGGTTTCTAAATAATTTTGACCTCGTTTTTTGTTTCTCATAAAATTACATACTTATACAAATGTATATAGCATATATACACACATATGTATAGAGAGATGTATGTCATATCTGTATGCATACAAAGAAAATTTTTATAACAAAATAGGTTGACTTTTTTGCCTCTAGAAAGAAATGGCTACTTTTATGTGTTGGTGATTTTGAAAATATGCATATTTCCATGCTAAATATGGAAACTTTGTTCTTTATTTGTATGTCAAGCTTTGCTTTATACGTGCTACTATAATGAATAGAATTAATGAAATCAAAGGGAAACACAAGGAGACACAATTAAATATATTCAGGTATAGACTATGGTATCTAAGAAGATTTAACTTTCTGATCAGTTTTGTGTGTGTTTGTGCTATGTGTGCACACAAAAAGCACTTTATCTCTGAGTTTAGATGGTGGAAAGAGGTTAATGTGTTATTAGGAACTAGCCACAGTCACTTGAAGAGAAATAACATATTATGGAGGACAAATTGGTAATATGGGTCAAAAACCTTAAGAATAGGCATAACTTCATGCCTCCATCAGAAAGGATGAATACCCAACTTTTGTAGCAACATGGATGGGACTGGAAGAGATTACGCTGAGTGAAATAAGTCAAGCAGAGAGAGTCAATTATCATATGGTTTCACTTATTTGTGGAGTATAAGCATGGAGGACAAGGGGAGATGGAGAGGAGAAAGGAGTTGGGGGAAATTGGAAGGGGAGGTGAATCATGAGAGACTATGGACTCTGAAAAACAATCTGAGGGATTTGAAGTGGCAGGGGTGGTGGGAGGTTGGGGTAGCAGGTGGTGGGTACTACAGAGTACGGATTGCGTGGAGCACTGGTTGTGGTGAAAAAAATAATGAATACTGTTGTGCTGAAAATAAATTTAAAAAAAAAGAGAGAGAAAAAAAAAGAATAGATATAACTTCATAAACTAGTAATCCACTTCAAGGAATTGATTCTAACCAAATAATCCCATGAACATAGAAAGTCTTGCTAGCATTTTACAATATTATTTTAAAGAAAAATTGGAAATAACATTTATACCCAATATAATAAATAGATGTAAAAAATTGAAGTAAATGTAAAAAAATAGGAAACAATGGATATTCAGGTCAGAGTCCCTCTCTTTAAATCCCAGGCTTCCCTTAAAGAACTTCCAGACCATCGCACACAAGTAATGATAAGTTCCATGGGAAAAACTACACCAAAGCCTTGTGGGAGTTGGGAGATGAAAGTATCAGGGAAGGCAGCTTCCTCAAGCTGACTTTCATTGAAGTATTCAGTAGAATTCAGACACATAGAAGGTAAGGGAAAGTTAGTGTAGGCTGAGGGAGTAGTCTGAAAGAAGGTATAGAGTTAGCCAGATATGTGTATGGTATTTCAGGGAAAATAATGCCAAGTGAGGCCCTGCATATCAGATTAGCTGGATTTTAGAGAGTCTGAAATACCAGTAGCAGATAAAATTATATATTATTTAGGTGACAGTAGAAGCCATTAAAAAATTTTTAGAAGATATTTCAATCTGATCTCATGAGAAAGGATTAAAAGGTGTCATTATTAATGGTATTAAATGGCTTTAGTTATAAAGGCAAAAAATTAAGGATACTCTAGGAAGATTGTTTATAATAATAATGCCTCATTCCTCAGGTTATCAACCATTTCTCAAGACTTTAACCCATTTTTCAAAGCTCCCACCTCAATGCTGTGCATATAGTTGGGACCCAGTGAGTGTTTGCTGATTTAATATTTAGCTTATCAAACAAAAAAGATCACATATAATGACAAATGCTTATTTTAACTGATACTATATTTCTATTTTTAGGTGTCCAGAATGCTACCAGGAGGACTTTTAGTTCTTGGAGTATTTATCATTACAACTTTAGAAATGGGAAATGATTTTCAGAATGCCCTGCGTAGAGTAAGTCTGAAATATTCTATTTTTAATCAAAACTATATATTTTTAAACAGCTGTAAGTTTAAAGATAATTTTTTACTATTACAGGACAAATTATAGTGGTTTAACAGTTTTTCTTGTACCATAGCAGTATTCTGCTAGAGCTTCCTTCTAGTTCCATGTGATTGCTGTAATGTGAAATTGACAGATTTTGTGATGCTATACCTCTTCCATTTTCTCACAATTCTGAGAGTAAAACATTATCAGATACTTATTCTGTATTCCTGGGCAGAGTATTTATCATTAGTCACCTCTTTTTTTTATTCCCATATCAGAAAATTGGGTAACATAGTTCTATAAATAAATATGAAGGTCTACAAGCTGTTTCCCCTTAAGTCCAAATCTAAAGCAAACTTTGTGCAGGCAGCTTTCATCTCTTTTAGTACTCAGGATCCAAAGGAGCCTTCTAAAAGTTGTTTCCCACCCTGAGAGAGGGGGGACCCTATAATCTTGAGAAGTGTAAAACCCCATAGAATCTCCAAAAAACATTTTCTGGTGTGCAGCCAATAAGAATCACAGTTTCTACAGATTCTTCTAGTTTTATAACCTTTCCTGTCAAATGTCCCTCATTAAATCTTTGTAATTTGTACCTGAGGGAGAAAGGGAAGAAAATGGAAATATTCCTGTCTCTGGCAAGTTACTCAAATTTCTGATGTTTTTTCCATTTTAAATAAACATATCTTTGACAGTTGTTCATCTTCTTTGACATTTTGAAATATCTAAATGTATGTGTTTTTAATCGCAGTGGTTGTGCATCCTGTTGTGTTTGGCACTGGATTGAATCGGGTGAACATAGCCTCAGTGCTAGAGAGATATAGTTGGTCCTCTTTTCCTTTTCCTTTTGTATCATTTTTGTTCCTAACAAGCAAGCAAGATTTTAGAAATGCTGTATTTCTAGACCTATGATGGTATTTATTTTTAAAAATTGTATTTATTTATTTTTTTAAAAGATTTTATTTATTTGACAGATCACAAGTGGGCATAGAAGCAGGCAGAGAGAGAGGGGGAAGCAGGCTCCCTGCTGAGCAGAGAGCCCGATGTGGGGCTTTATCCCAGGACCCTGGGATCATGACCTGAGCCGAAGGCAGAGGCTTTAACCCACTTAGACACCCAGGCACCCCTATTTATTTTTAAATTTCTTTTCAGTGTTCCAGAATTCATTGTTTATGCACCACACCCAGTGCTCCATGCAATACATGCCCTCCATAATACCCACCACTAGGCTCACCCAACCTCCCACCCACCACCCCTCCAAAACCCTCAGATTGTTTTTCAGAGTCCACAGTCTCTCATGGTTTGTCTCCCCCTCCAATTTCCCCCAACTCCCTTCCCCTCTCCATCTCCCCATGTCCTCCGTGTTATTCCTTATGCTCCACAAATAAGCAAAAGCACATGATAATTGACTCTCTCTGCTTGGCTTATATGCTAAGAAATGCTAAAGACATTATTGAGTGTCTGTTTTCTGACTTTACTTCTGCTGCCTATAGTGAGAAACTTTGTAAGAAGTAACCTTATAAAACTAGTGTCTCTCATAAGGTCATTGTTGAGAACTTTGTTATATTACCTACTATCACCTTTGAAGAAATTTCTTTTGATATCATTACCAAGAAAGTTGTGCCTCTTTTCATCAGTTGTGTTCAGTTTATGGACCATATGAATTAGGTAACAGATTAGACTTGTCCCTGTGTACATTATGATTAAGAAGTTTAGAGTCAAATTTATGACCCCTCTACTCATATGAAATATATGTTTCTATAATTCTTACTTGTGGCATAAATGTATGTCGCTATTTCTGATTTACTTTGCGTTTGCTGATACTGTATTTTATATGTACTTACATAGTGCCTTACATCTTTTGTGGTAGTTCATAAGAAATCCCAAATGGGTGACATGCTTCATTTTTGTAGATTAAAAATCACTTGTCGGGTGCTTGGGTGGCTCAGTGGGTTAAGCCGCTGCCTTCAGCTCAGGTCATGATCCCAGGGTCCTGGGATCAAGTCCCGCATCGGGCTCTCTGCTCAGCAGGAAGCCTGCTTCCCTCTCTCTCTCTCTGCCTGCCTCTCCATCTACTTGTGATTTCTTTCTGTCAAATAAATAAATAAAATCTTAAAAAAAAAAATCACTTGTCATTTCTCATTCTAATTAAAACAGTCTTTATTCTATACTTCTAAACTTAAATGCTAATTATCCCAAATTAATTCCTCATGTCAGTTGATAAATGACAGTGATTTATATTTTTATAATTGGAACCCAGATTTTATAGATTCCTAAAAGTGGAATCCAAAGGTTAATAATCAGTTTCACTCTTTGTTTTGAAGAAAACAAAATTTAATGATAGAATCATGGAATCTTAAAGCTCATTGGGAGCTTAGAGTCATAATAATGGTCTTTTTCTGCACTTACTTTTGTTCTCTTATTTTGCATTAAGTTGATGTGTGTTTTGTTCCCTTTCAGCTAGTATTTGCTATGGAAAAATCTATGAATAAAAGGAGATTATGGAATTTCACAGAAGAGGAAATCTCAGAACGAGTGACACTTCACATTTGTTCTTCCACAAAAAAGTATCTTTTATTTAGGAGTTTATATTTTAAAGTATATGATATCAAAATAATATTCTTCAAGTTTTTTTCCCAAAACATTAATTTATATCGTTTTTTTTTAAACTTTTTTAAAAAAGATTTTATTAATTTATTTGACAGACAGAGATCATAAGTAGGCAGAGAGGGAGGCAGAGAGAGAGGAAGGGAAGCAGACTCCCTGCTGAGAAGAGAGCCTGATGCGGGGCTTGATCCCAGGACCCTGAGATCGTGACCTGAGCGGAAGGCAGAGGCTTTAACCCATTGAGCCACCCAGATGCTCCAATTAATATTGTATTTTTTTTTTTAATATTTTATTTATTATTTATTTGACAGAGAGAGAAATCACAAGTAGGCGGAGAGTCAGGCAGAGAGAGAGAGAGAAGCAGGCTCCCGCTGAGCAAAGAGCCCGATGCGGGGCTCGATCCCAGGACACTGAGATCATGACCTGAGCCGAAGGCAGCGGCTTAATCCACTGAGCCACCCTGAGCCACCCAGGCGCCCCTAATATTGTATTTTTAAAACAGGTGTATTTTGGAAGTTTTTTCTGTAAATAATGCATAATCAGGACTGCCAACAATAATGAGAATAACAATGGCTTTATTTATTTATCTTTTTTAAAAGATAGATTTATTTATTTATTTGACAGCGATAAGTAGGCAGAGAGGCAGGCGGGTGGGGGTGGAGGAGGCAGGCTCCCTGCTGAGCAGAGAGCCCGATGCAGGGCCTCATCTCAGGACCCTGAGATCATGATCTGAGCCAAAGGCAGAGGCTTATCCCACTGAGCCACCCAGGCGCCCCGTAACAATGGCTTTAATCATGTTTTAGGATTGTTACAGAGTTTGAGAAAGGTGGCAAGGAATGGGCTTCTGAGCTCTTACCAGCCAACTACCCCATTTTTTTAATGTTCAGTTAGGTCCTCTGACAGGTTAGGCAAAATAAGGACTAAAAGTAATGGGTAGTTCACCTCCAAACTGCTGGACAGTGTAGGACATCCAAGACATTTTTATGTCTTTAGCTGAGATCAAGTGATACTAAAAGCCTTTTTAGGGTTCTTTTCTCTACATCTTTTAGGGACAAGAGTACCTCCTAAGCTGGAGCAGCCACACCAGGGAAGCAAAGTGGTGCGAGGAACCAGTAAATTAGGGCTTGAAAAGACAAAATTCAAAAACTGATCATTTCTGCAGAAGCTGAGCTTGTAACTCCTTTGGTATTTAAAAGTTTTATGTACACTGGGCCTTTGACCCAATGAACATTTTCAGACTTGACTGCATTCAAAACAGCACTCCTATTTGTTTTATTTATTTATTTGACAGAGAGATAGAGAGCACAAGTAGGCAGAGCGGCTGGCAGAGGGAGAGGAGAAGCAGGCTGTCCGCTGAGCAGGGAGCCCGATGCAGGGCTCAATCCCAGGACTCTGGGATCGTGACCTGAGCCAAAGGCAGCTGCTTATCCGACTGAGCCACCCAGGCACCCCAGCACTCCTGTTTGTTACAGAGGATGTGTATTCGAGGAAAATTTTGCAAGTGCTTCCATTCTATTCATTGTGATTAGCAGGATTTTTTTTTTTTTTTTTAAGATTTTATTTATTTATTTGACAGAGAGAGATCACAAGTAGACAGAGAGGCAGGCAGAGAGAGAGAGAGGAGGAAGCAGGCTCCCTGCTGAGCAGAGAGCCCGATGCGGGACTCGATCCCAGGACCCTGAGATCATGACCTGAGCCGAAGGCAGCGGCTTAACCCACTGAGCCACCCAGGCGCCCTGATTAGCAGGATTTTAAGCAATAGGGAATAGTACCACAAATTTTATAGTCAAAGCAGTTTTTGTGTACATATATATTAGTTTATACAAAATGTGAATATATATATGCTTATTTCCACGTTCTGTCTGTATTTGTGCAAACGTACATATAGATGTATATGTGTAAATATTTTAGTATATGAAGTATGATTTTATAAAAACTCTCAGATGTATGTACTTTATTTTTAATTTTTGATGGCTTATTTTCTTTTGATTATGAAGAATTCCCTTTTTGGTTATTTTTGTCCTTAATCCATAAAGAATATTTTGTCGAACTTATGATATCCATGATCCAAAGGTAAGAAAAATTGCTTTTTAAAGATTTTTGTATTACAAAATATTTTTAAAATAAAATTCAGTTATTTAGTTTTAATAATTTTTGGTGCTTTCACTTCCTATCAATGTCCACAACCAGCTGTACTTTTTATTTTGGAGTATGATTAATTTCATTACAAGCAAGGAAAATTTTTTTTTTCATTGTTCAAATATTTTTTTTAAGCCCTCTCTACCTATTTATGCATTTAGTGTTATATCTGAGAGGCTGGTAGTAAAAGCATCTGGGCTTTTGGTAGTTACATTGCCTAGTAAGCAGGCTACCTACTAGAAGAATCCAGACTAAAATTTTGCTACGGTGTCTAAAAACCATATGAAAAACTAACTTCACAGTATTGTGTTAGCAAGGATAGGACAGAAAGGAGAACATCTGGCACCTGATAGTCACTCAGTTGATTATTTGCTCCACATAGAAGCTTCCAAATTGACACCGTTGAAGTTGCAGCTGAGAACCAGAGGACTTGTCAGAATTCTACATGAATTATCTGATTCTTTTCCCCCTAGCACTGGGGGTTGGAATTGCCAAGGCTGCCTGGAATGTATTAAAGAATAGGGAATTTAATGCATGATTTATTTCTATTTAGTTTTAACCTGTGCCCTGTGATGAAAGAAGTTGGCCAAATATGTTAGATATCACTTTGTATGAGTTATTAGGTTGTACATTTTATGATATTTTATTGATCCATGTATTTTACCTACATCACATATCTTGTGTTTTTCCACCTTCCCCACTGCTAAAGAGTTCAGCAAAACCAGCAGATTGGAAGTATCAAAATGGACTGTCAACTTCATGGCTTTCATTAGAGTGTATAGTTCATATTAATATTCACATCCCGCTCTCTACCACTTCTGTCAGCTATACTCTGGAGAAAAATACAAAGGTATCAAGGCAAAACAAATTTTCTGTAGTGATCACTGAACAGATAATCTGCTTTTATTCTGGTTGTCTATGCCATTCATTTTATAATTCTCAAAAATTGCATGCTAATTATAATGATATTATTATGGGTGACTAATGTATTACCCCAGTCAAATTAGAAATTTAGAGATAGCACAGCATTATATTACTAATGTATTTAGCATAATAGGTGCTCCATAAATATTTGTTGATTAACATGTAGTTAAGTAGATTGTAAAATATAGTCACATAAAATTTAATTATATAAAAAGTATACTGTTTGGTCTTTTTTTTTTTCTCTTGGTCTTTAGTTTTATTTTCTTCTTTTTAGCCCTTTTGTATTTCTATACCATTCTTTTATTCATATCTCATTTCTCTTCTTTTTTCCTGTGGAAACAAATGGAGCTTGCTTATTTTTTCCTCTTTAGTACTGCTTTATAGATTCTTGAGATTCTTTCTCTTTTCTCATTTTTCATATAATGGGAATTATTGACTTTTATTTGACTCTGATCATGTACTTATTAAGCCTCCTAAGTGTGTGATATGAATGTTATTTTGGGATAAAGATTAGAAAAACTATTATTTAATATGGCTAAGTTGCCAAAATTTGGGGATATACTTTTTTGTTATTGTTTATGAGACTGAACAAAGTCAAGCATAGGGAATATAGTCAGTGATATTATAATACTGTTGTGTGGTGATAGATGGTAGCTATACTTGTGAGTATAGCATAATGTATAAATAAGTTGGATCACTATGTTGTATACCTGAAACTAATGTAACATTGTGTGTCAACTATAAGCAGACATTTTAAAAAAATATATGAAGGAAAAAAAATGGCAAAATGTTAACTCAAGAAATAAATACCACATTACTGATTACCACATTAACATTTTAGTTTATTAGGTGGAAAAAAGTGGGCCCTAGGGAGATTAATTGAAATGACATTATATCTGAAAGATATCCATGTTGTGTTCCTTTTAAGAATGGACTTGCACACTGGGCTAAGCAAATAGAAAATGGTGTTTATTTGATTAATGGACAAGTTAAAGATGAAGATGGTGATCTGTTAGAAGGACAGGTGAGTTGAGAGAAAATCAGCTTACTAATGAAATTATTTGTGCTTGAGGAAAAATAGAAGATGACGTTTTTTTAGTTCTTGCCTTCCTGAAAACAGTTTACATCTACTTCTTATTTCTAAGGTCTTTTCCCCGCCTGCCCCTTAAGGTCTTTTAAAGTCAAGGGCAAATAAATGTTTTTTCAGAAAATGATTGGAGATTATTTCTGAATTAATTGGAATCCTGAAATCTGAAGAAAGGAGTGTCATCTAAATTCTAATTTCCCAATTATAAACTGCTTGCTTAAAACTAAAGGTACATGTTTTACTTCGATAGCAGTTTAAAGACTGAATTTGGCCATTTTATAGAAAGAATCTATACAGGTTTCTAAAATAGCTTTGATATGTCTGAAGAGGAGCTTTGGTAATCTCTCCCTTTAGTGCGAGGGTCAATGAACTTGATTAAAAAAGCAAATAGTATATATTTTAGACTTTGGGCTACAAGGTCTCCAGCAATTGAACAAGCAGCCACAAATAACATGTAAATGAATGATTTTGATTGTATTCTGTAAATCTTTATTTACAAAGACTAGAGGTAGTCTGGCTTTGACATATAGGCCATAGTTTGCCAATCCTTGTTTTGGAGGAATAAAAGTAGGGAATTAATGGTTTTTAAGAGTACACATTGATTGATAGTACACAAATTGACATATATCTGTAGAAAAAGCCAATATAAAACAAGTGATAAGATTTTTTTCCTCTAAGTTACTTAATATATGTAGGATAGTTCCTAAATTGTCTTTTGTATTCTACTCCAGTCTCAGTAATCTAGTTTTTAACTTTTGTGTTTTTTCAGAAAAAATCTAGAGGAAATGTTCAAGCAACTAGTCATTCTTTTGATGTCAGAGTGCTCACACAGTTGGTAAATATTTTAAAATACTACTTATCTAAAATAATTTATTTTTTAGAATAATCACAATGAAATTGTTTCGGTTTTTATGTTTATAATTAGTCAAAGAATTTTAGAAATGTGACATGTAAAAAATGTCTGGTTCTAGGAAATTTATTTACAAGAAACATTATTTTAATAAAAAAATATTTAATAAAACCTATTTTTGGTCTTTTGCCTCAATTAAAATTTTAGCATCCAGTAGAGAACAATTTAAAAATATATGTGTAAAATATATATATATATTATAACATGCATATATATAATATATACATAAGAACATGTATATGTGTGTGATTACTTGGGTTGTAAGTTTTATAAGCCAATTTTAGTTCCAATGACTTAAAAAGATTTGTGCACAGGTGTGCCAGGAGTTGTCATATACTCAGTTTTGAAGTGTGTTTATACCACCTCTGATTTGGTCAAAATCACACATTATTAGCAATTTTTATATTTGTATATGGTTGTTTTAAATTATACATCTTTTCAGAATTGAAAGTTGGATATCTTGAAGAATAAAAAGTTAAAGCCACTAATTATTCCCAAAAGTATGCATGCAGAACAGGATATGTTTTATTGTATATTTTGTACAAATAACACAAATATTGTATATGTTTTTAACTGAGTAAATAGACTTAACAATAATTTGCATAAGAGGATATTTTAATTTCTTCCTTCTCTGTTTTAACAATAGAGTATTTACTAAATTGTCGTTGGACTTAATGCCATTCAACTTTGTGTTCTCAATTTCTCTTCTCACTACCTTTGAGTTTAGATATGCCCCTTGTTTTAAAACTGTTCCTGTACCTAGATGCTTTTTACTAGATAGGCTTACATGACCTCTTGGTTTTTTAATTTACTTAAAATTATTTTAGTGGTAAAATTGGAGTTGGTAGATGTGTAGGCTGTGGGAAAATAGGAGAGATATTATGAGAGATAATAAGTATTATGAGAGATAATATTTATTATTATACAGTATAAATCTTCTTATCAATCATTCTACTGGTCAGCGAGCTGGAAACTTCAAAATGACTAATATGTAATAAGTAGTCAATAAATATTTAATGTCACTTTCCTCCTCAACTTTCATCAAGTCTTGTTGATTCTTACTTTGCAGTGTTAAGTACATCTTTTGTTTCCCTTATGGACTTAAAGCCACTAGCCTTACAATGTTATTATTTTACCTGTATTATTACAAGTAACTCTTAACTGGTCTCTATCTATTCAGTCTTGTCCAAAGTGATTCTTTTTCTGAAACTCCTGATACCTTTGTTTGTATATCTCTTGGAATATCTTCTATATTTCTAATGTATCCTGCATATAACCTCAGATTATCCTATCTGAATCACAGTTTGCATTCATTCACTTGTTATTTACTTATTAGGGTTTTTTTTTTAAAGTATTTATTGACTATATATAAGGGTTAGGCACTGATTGTGTTAGTCTCCTTGTTTAAAATTCCTTAGGTGCTCTATACTATCTAGTTAGAAGAGTCTAATTCAAGACTCTTCATAGCCTCAGCATGCTTACTCATTAATTTCTTAATTACTGTTTCAGAGGTTTACTTTCTGTGCCTTTAAAATCGTGTTGATTTTATGAGCCATGTGTCCTTTTTTTTTTAACTTTATTTTTTCAGTGTTCCAAGATTCATTGTTTATGCATCACACTCAGTGCTCCATGTAATATGTGCCCTCCTTAATACCCACCATCAGGCTCACCCAAACCCCTACCCCTCTCCCCTCCAAAACCCTAAGTTTGTTTCTCAGAGTCCACAGTCTCTCATGGTTCAGCTCTCCCTCTGATTTCCCCAAACTCCCTTCTCCTCTTCTTCTCCCAATGTCCTCCATCTAATTCCTTATGCTCCACAAATAAGTGAGACCATATGATAATTGACTCTCTCTGCTTGACTTATTTCACTTAGCATAATCTCCTCCAGTCCTGTCAATGTTGATAAAAAGTTGGGTATTCATCCTTTCTGATGGAGGCATAATATTACATTGTATGTATGGACCATATCCTCTTTATCCACTCATCTGTTGAAGGGCATCTGGACTCTTTCCACAGTTTGGCGACTGTAGCCTTTGCTACTATGAACGTTGAGCCATGTGTCTTGCCAATGCCATCTTTTCTCTGTCATTCAGACAGTCAGAATCCTGTCTGTACTTTAAGATCTACCCCAAGTGCTACCAGTTATGTAAAGTTTCTTTTGGTCATCATAACCAGAGGAATCTTTTCTTTTCCAAAATACCATATCATCATCACAGAAATTCCTCAACTTATGACCAAGTTAGGTTCCCAGAGTCTCTTTGTAAACTAGTTTGTACCAAAGTCCAAAGAAACCAAGAGGAATTGATCTTTGTAGAACACAGGTACATTTCTACCAGAAAGGAGTAAGTTAATCCTTACATCTTTTGAAAACTCTCTGAGTGTTCATTTATGTGTGTGTAGGTGTGTGTGTGTAGTCTGTAATATATACTCTTGTCATTTTTGGAAAATAGTGCCCTAATTTATAAGGGCACTATTGTATGTTATGTTATATTACATTATATTATATATTATTATAAATGTGTTATATACTATAAAACATATGTTAGATATTAAATAGATGAAATAGGGCATTATGTTCCAAAATGGAATAGTTTCATCAATAGTATAAAATTCTGCATAGTGAATAAGAGAAGTCAAGTACTCTTCCTCCACCCTGAGCTTATTGATATATCCATGATCTCTACAAGTATCATAGGAAGCTTATTCTAGATACAATATGAATATTATCACTCTGCTGTTTGGTTCGATGAAAGACATTTTTAAACAGATTTAGAACCTTTTGAACTATTTAGTCTGTGACAAATTTTCTACCAATAAGAACTTAACTATGTTTAAGTTTAAATTCCTAAAAAAAACCACACACACACAAAACAAACTAGCTGTGCTTGAATTACATTAGGCATTGACTGTTCATGCGCTTTCAGTAGTTACAGATTAAGACCTTCAGCTTCTTCACCATTTTTCCTCTTCAGTTCCTGATTATTCTTTATTGCAAAGGCACATATAACATTATTCACAAGTTGCAGGACTTGTTTTGTTCAGAATTGACCCTATTTATTCTAGGTTTACTTAGAATTTTTATTTTTGCCATGTCTCATTTGTGGAGTATCTTGTTTTAAAAATCACATAAAGATATATGTTTATATATATATATAATAATAGCACTTGTGAAATAAACATTAAGTAACACAGGTAAAAAAAAAAAAAAAAAAATCACAATTTTTGATTCCATAATGATTTTATAGGCTTCCAGTAGTACTTTCACTGTTTTAATGCTCTCCTTGTTTTGGCATTTATTAAAATAATAAGGTTAAAAATAGGGGTGCCTGGGTAGCTCAGTGGGTTAAAGCCTCTGCCTTCGGCTCAGGTCATAATCCCAGGGTCCTCGGATTGAGCCCTGCATCCCGCTCTCTGCTCAGCGGGGAGCCTGCTTCCCTTCCTCTCTCTGCCTGCCTCTCTTGTGATCTCTGTCAAATAAATAAATAAAATCTTTAAAAAAAAAATAAGGTTAAAAATATCTGTGAAACATCTTGAAACCAAGCATGAATTACCACTTCTTAGATTACAGAAGAATGTGATTGTAAGGTGGAAGTGTGACTACTTACAACCACTAATGTCATTTTCTGGTGACAACCACAGTTGACTTGCCTTTTTGCTGCTGGGGAACATATAGCATTACTTTTAGCCTATGGAAGTTAAGTGTCTATGGTGTTTAAATAAATGAGTGTCTTTACACTGCTTATCATTTTACCAAATTTATCACAACCTCTGTGTTCCAGTTATTTTTGTGTAAATCTTATATTGTATATCTTGTATCTCCTACTAGATAGATGATATACCAAATATATATATACATATATATATATATGTATGTCTTCTTTATATATCTTTTCCTCTTAGCAGTATATGAGTAATCTGCAAATAATATATTTTTAATGAATATGTTAAATAAGTAATGGTATTTCAGATGGTAATGTTAGTAAGAAAAGATTCAGATGTAGTTGTGTTTAACTTCAGAGTACATTTAAAATACTCAGAAAATAATATATAACTTAGTAAGGAGGAGTATGAAGGCCTTTTAATAATTTATGGGAAATATTTTCAAACACTTGGTTCAGTAAAAAATTTCTTCTCACTTCAGAAATGGCTTGTATGTTTAAATGTTTCATATAATTAATTGTTGGCTATTAGAACTTAAATAGATTTTGTCTTTCAGCTTCTGAATTCAGACCACAGATCCACAGCCACAGTCCAGATCTGCAGCGGCTCTGTAAACCTTAAGGGTGCTGTGAAATGCAGAGCCTATATCCATAGCAATAAACCCAAGGTTAAAGATGCTGTGCAGGTACAAAAGGAATAACTGGTATATGAAAAACAGAAGCATGTTAATGTAACATTCAAAAATCCTAAAATTTTTCTCAATCTCAGATATCATAATTATGGATTTGATTTTAACTGATAATCAAGTCCCAATCTATTGGTTAGTCCAAATATACCATGTAATGGTCCCAAGATTTTCATATGTAGGATATCTGTTTTAAAATGCCTTTGTTAAACTGATGTTTATACAAATTTATTCAGTGCTCCACAATTGTGATATATTAGTGCATTTGAAATCATTTCTTTGGCAGGAAATTAAACTTTTTAAATAACAGGAAAAGTATTCATCCGAAATACTGTTAGGTAGTATTCTATAATCTGGATATTCAGAAATTTAAAAAATGTTTACTGGCACTTTTATCATGCTTATACATTTCCTAATTTGAAACACTAGCAGTATTTCTTTAGATGGAAAATTTCATTAATTTATTTGGTTTCAATTATTTAAATGAAGGTGAGACAAATTTGCTATTAAACTGTTAATGGGTTAGTAAGCATATTAAATAAATGGATATTAAAAAATGGAATGATGTATCGTTATTTTGGTGGATGTGATTTAATATAGGAAAGTCCATTATGTTGGGTGAGGGTGGTAACAAAATAAATCTAAAGTAATGGGTTTTATTTCTTACTGTAATTTGTTTTGTTTTTTCATAGGCAATGAAGAGAGATATATTGAATACAGTTGCAGATCGTTGTGAAATGCTATTTGAAGATCTGCTTTTGAATGAAATACCAGAAAAAAAAGTTATGAGTATAAAATTAAGAACATTTTTTACGTGTATTCAATTGCTAGAGTAATAGGATGTCAAAATATAATAGATACGTCACGTCATCTTTTGTAACTACCCAGATCTATCTTTTATGACAATATGGCATCTTTACTTTTCTTAGTGAATGAGAATGAATTTTCTTAGTTTTTCAATTGCCATCCCCAAAAAAATGTTTGGAAACCATATAATAACAAATTTGTCAACATTTAACAGCCTCAGGGAGGATTTTTTAAAAAATTCTGCATAAATTTCTGCCAGATTTTATTTATTTGAGGGGGAGAGGAGAGCACAACGGGGGGAGCAGCAGAAGGAGAAGCAGGCTTCCCACTGAGCAGGGAGGGAGCCTGATGTGGGCCTTAATCTCAGGACTTTGAGATCATGATGTGAGCCGAAGGCAGCCACTTGAACTAAGCCATCCAGGCACCCTTTTATTAACATTTTAAAGCTAATATTTTAAATTAAATCTGAGATTTTTAAAAAAATTATTCAAAATATATTTATTAGTTTAAGTATTTATAATAAATTTTAAGAGTTATAAATTGTGGCATATATGGAACTGATCTCTCTATTCATACTAAATTTTTTTGAGTACTAATTTATATACTCACTATTACTCTAATACTTTGTTAGGTTTTAAAAAGCCTGGGCTATGGTGTTTTAACCTTTTATATTATTCCATTTTGAGATGTGTAAACTATACCATTTCTATAATTTGTATTAATAATAATTTTTTTATACAAAAACAATTATAATAATGAGTATGCTTCTGGAAGTTACACATTTTTCTCTGCCTTCCTACCAGTCAGGTTTGAGTGCACTTGCAATTCACAATTGAATATGTACATAATTGAAACATATACATTAGCTTGTTAAGGAAATATTTTTATGTTAATAAGAAAAACTCTGTGTAACTGTAGAATTAACTTCTTGTTGCCTATATCGATAGATAGTATACTAGGCTTGGTGGACTAATCATAATCTTCTTTATATTTCTAGTGTGATAGATTAGTATAATTGCCAGATTTAACATTTGTCCTTCCTGTACTCACAAATAACTCTGAAGCTCCATTTACTAATAATATATAGTTTTTCTGAGACATGAATTTGAATCTTACATGCAGCAATTAGATTGAG
The DNA here is from genome assembly GCF_022355385.1 of Mustela nigripes. NCBI lineage: Eukaryota > Metazoa > Chordata > Mammalia > Carnivora > Mustelidae > Mustela > Mustela nigripes. The sequence continues at coordinate 21,989,352 of NC_081566.1, forward strand.
ATTTTTGTTTTGGGAAGTATGTAAAACCTGGTCAGTCACCCATTCATCTTATCATCCTCATGACAGGGTGGCCTTGTTTTTAGTACTTAACTTTGCATACATATGTGGTAACTCTTTGTGGTGTTCAACATTACTTCACTTACTGAGCAACAGTATGTGCTACAACTGAACTGTGAATTTTAGGATTCTCAGAGACATGGCACTGTACTCCCTATTACACACATTAGTTCAATACTCTGTTCCATTTAACGGTGCTTAGTAAACTGGTATTGTATGACTATCTTGGTATTATTTTATATTGAGTGAGCTAGTATTTTTAAATTTTTGCTGATGTTCAAGCAATACAATTACTTCTCACAGCTCTGTGATATAAGTATCACAGTTGTGACACTTATACATTAAATTTGATGTATTAGAAATTAAGGTTATCATCTAATCTTACCCGAAATTTTTTTTTAAATAAAAATTTTCACTGGTAGTTGAGTGGCCTTTGAGGCCTGTGTGAAGAGAATGGTCAGTGTAGTTTGTTGGAATGGGGCACCTGGGTGGCTCAGTGGTTAAAGCCTCTGCCTTCGGCTCAGGTCGTGATCCCAGGGTCCTGGGATCGAGCTCCACATAGGCCTTTCTGCTCAGCAGGGAACCTGCTTCCCCCTGTCTCTCTGCCTACTTGTGATCTCTGTCTGTCAAATAAATAAAATCTTTTAAAAAAATAAATAATGACTAACATACTTGGTTGGGTTCTACGTCTACCCTGCAACTAGCAGGGTCGCTTTAGACCAATGATTTAGTCTATCCAAGTATCCATTGCCTTACCTAGAAAACAGGGATTACAGTAGATACTCTGAGGTTGTGAAATTTAAAAGGATGATGTTTGTAAAGCCCCTAGTACAAATTGGTAAGCTATATGTTTAGTAAGTGGTAGTTACTATTATATTGGAGATGATAAAGAATGAGACTTACTTGATAGTTGTCTTTAAAATGTCCTAATTTTAATTTTGGAAAAGTGTATCATTATATTTCAAAAAGAAAGCAAATATAAATACATATATTTTTAAACTTTAGTAATAGAATTATTTCAGCAACATGTTAGTTGATCTTAAGATATCAAGATAAAAGAATAAATTGCAAGTGTAATAATAGAAACAAACGTAAAATTTGAAGTTGAACATATGTATACCAAGTTGTTAGATTTTAGATTTGGTCTTTATTTTACTTGGGTCACCTTTCTTCTATACTGGTAAGATTTTATAGATTTGTTATATGGTAAAATGTAGAACGTATGCCATGAAATTAATCTGAACTAGAGTATTTTTGCATGCCTAAGGAATTCTGCAAAGGGCATATTAACTTAACATTCCTAATCTTTAAAATAAACATAGTCTGAATTCTGGCTATCCAGTGAAAATAAAAATGTAAGAAGTCCAGTTATCCCTTAGCTTATTATGGTCTTCTTCTCAGATTCCCCTTAAGTATTCCAGAGCTTCTAGCCTGCATTTAATCTTGTCCAACTTACTCTCAGCAGATGACCTCCTCATTGTGAAAATTGAGGACTCTTACCTTCTTCCATTCCTGTATTCATATCCATCCATACCATTTGTCCTTTGAGAACATAATTGTATTCCTCTTTGCCTTTGGTCATGCTTTTGCTCTCTGGATGGCACTTCTCTTTGTTTCATACAAATGTCTATTTATCCTTCAAGAATCAACTCCAGTACCAACTATTCTACACAATTTTCTATAATACTCCAGTATGAGTTAGGATTCTGTTCCTAAGCAGTAAAAAAACAATTCTTACATTACCTTGAATTTTTTTCTCTGTTTTGAACTTACTCAGATAGTGTTTAACTAGATGCTCTGCTGTGGGAATATTCCTAAAGTTTCTTAGAATGCTTTAGGAGGAGTTTCTTTTTGTTTTGATTTTTTTGTTTTTGTTTTTTTTTAATAAGATCTTCTCATTTTTAGCCTCAGATCAACCAGAAAACTTGATTTTATTTAGCTACTAAATGGGTAATTTAAATTTTTAACTTAAAAATTATAAGTTCTTTTTTTCAGTGAGTAAAGTTATTGCAACACTGCTTTAACATTTGATTTCATATCAAGCATATCTGTTTCTTTTTCAGGAAAACTAGAATAGAATAATGCACTTTGAAATAGTTTTAAAATTTTGCATGCCAATTACATATACTAATATTATAGCCATCTTTGAAAGTTTTGAACTTAGCCTTTTTTAAGAAACTATAGACCAAAGTAAAATAATGCATTCCTAATTTCAATGGGTGGACAATGTACATGCTACAGTAAAAATTGCAGTAATATAATTTTATAGCTAGGAGGCAGTCTGGTCAAAGAGTAAAATTCTTCTCCCAGTTCTCCTATGACAAGCAGAATCTGGCAGGAACACATAATTTAAGTCATAGCATTTTCTGTGACACTTAAGGAATTCTTCGTCATCTTCTGTGTGTAATTGTGTAAAACTACCACTAGCTTGACAAGGAAATGTAGATTGCGTTTAAAGTGAGCCCCGGTTTTCTACTTGATCTTTCATTGGCAACTTAATCATATCCATTGCTGAAAGAGGTGATTCTTTACACAAAATCTCTTTGTTAATCGTTCAGTAGGATGAAGGTTTTGAACCAAACAATAATTACGTGTTTATGTAGAGCAGTGACAATGTTAGAAGTTGGGGGAAATACTGTATTTTATTTTGTGAGTATTCAAAGAATGAAACACTTATTGTTTATTTAGTTTCAGATTATTTTTTCTAAGGATACTTTAAGGCTGTTTACAGAAAGGTATTACAATTTAGCAAGATAAAAAATATTAGCAATAAGAACAAGGCAAAAGGAAAATGAAAAAGAAGCAGGATGGAGTTAGTAGTAAGAGTAGTATAGAAAACATGTATCTTGATGTCTTACACATGCTTGATATAGGGGGCTCGATCTGTAAGATGAAGTCAGCAGTAAGATTAGAGCAAAAGGAATGTTATTAAATTGTCCTATACATTTGACATAGGTGGGCAACTAATTTGACTCTAAACTTGCATGAAGAAGAGAAGTATTTATAAAATGCAGTGCTTATACCGTTAAACAAGAAAAACAACAATTTCTGAGACCAGGGACAAAATTCTCCCGGGTATTCCTTCATAACAATATCCTCACATTGAAGGCAGTGGTTAAGTTTATATTTTATAGGAGTATCATTTAGTCCCTTACAGAGGCCAGGGGTATTGAGAGCAGAATTCAGCAAGAGCAGTTCTATGTCTGATCAATTAAGACATGAAAAGGCCTTTTAGGTTTTATTTTTTTAAATATTTATTTCATATACAAATATATCATGGATGCTAGTTACAGACCTATCTAAATATTGATAATGTTCCTTCTCCTTTCAGATTCTGAAAAAGAGTTTCATATCCTCCCTCACCGAGTTTTCATCCCCATTCCAGGATCCACTGTAATGTTATGTGATTATAAATTTGGTGATGAGTCAGCTGAAGAAATGAGAGACCATTTTATAGAGATGTTAGATCATATGATTCAAATAGAAGATTTGGAAATTGCAGAGGAAATAAACACAGGTAATTATATGATGTTACTTAAGAACCTGATTAGACTTTTGCTAGATGACCTTTAAGACATCTAGTTTGTCTTTAGATTTCTTTAACATTAGTTCTGTTTAATATTTTTGAGGCATTTAAAAATGTGTCTGTTTAATTTCTACGGATAGAAACATACAGTCAGTGTTTTCTGGGAAAATTCTACCATATTTAAGTTGCTTAAGGTTTTTCTAAGCCTAGCAAGTAGATCTTCATAAAACAAGTTCAGCTTTAAATGAAATACATAGCTTTTAGGTATTTCTTTTATTGTAAGAAAAGTTTTCTTAAAATTCACTATCTTAATTAATCACTTCGTTAAGCATTTTTAAACAGTTTATTAGACATCTCTTCGATACTAGTGGGCTTTATTTTCTTACCCCTTCATATAATTGGGATACCAAGCTGAAATTGGCAGTTCCAAACATTAGATCAAGATTATTATTATAGAGCATAGATTTGCCATACTATCTAATTATGTAACAGTTTCTCCTCCTAACCATCACTTTCACATTTGACTTTACATTCTATTTAGAAGGCTGCTTTTATTTTGTTTTGTGTTGCTTTCCTTTTGTTATGTATCTAGTGAAAGCAGGTTATGAAAACATACCCATAAATAAGTGTGTAAGTTTATGACAGACTTCCTGCAACATTTATAAATACATGTTAAAAGTAATTATTTGCAAGTATCAGTAAATACTGAGTATGTAGCTGTTCATCAAATTTAAAATTTCTGCTATCATAGTAGAAAGTCTTTAGGTTTTTGAATATGGAAGTTTATAAAATTTGAATATAGCAATATTTAAGTCTTTTCTGATTTCTTAATTATTCTTCTGTGATTTAACTAATGCCTGCTTCCCACCATAAGAGTATTTGAGTCAGAATACTGTTGTTACAATAATAAGTAAGTATTTCGTTGGCGAATATCAAGTCTGTCAGTAAAATCTTAGGTTAGTTTGAGACTAGTGAGTTTGTTTTTTTGTTTTTTTTTCCCCAGCAACTCCAGGTTAGTGTTAATTATACTGTGGAACAGTAAGCTTGTTTTAAAGAAAAAAAAATACTTTATTTAAAATTGCTCAGTATCTGCTGTTAAAACAGCAACTGTGTTAAAAAACTATTGTTATTATTATTATTTAAACATTTTATTTATTTGACAGAGATCACAAGTAGGCAGAGAGGCAGGCAGAGAGAGATGGGGGAAGCAGGCTCCCTGATGAGCAGAGAGCCCGATGCAGGGCTCCATCCCAGGACTCCGGGATCGTGACCTGAGCCGAAGGCAAAGACTTTAACCCACTGAGACACCCAGGTGCCCCCAAAACTATTATTTTTTAAGAGATAGCTATAGTATATTCCCTAACTGATAGATACTTTGAAAGTAAACTGCTAAACATGTTTGCTGCTTTCTGAAAAATGTTTTCCCAGATTAGTGGCCACACGATCTCGGCCAACCAGATGTAGAGTCATCAGGATAGTGATTTTTGATTATTTTCTTCACTTTTGTCTCTAGTGCCTACCAGTAGTTTTTGACCCATTCTGTTGTCGATAATCCGAATGAATTTTACATGAGATCATTAGAGTTAATCTAGTTCATTTTCTTTAACATTGAAATCTTTATTCCTAGGAGATGGGGACTTAGACTGTATTCTTCCTTATTCTGAATGCTAGTCTTCCTTCCTATAACTAACACCTTATTCAGTAATCTGGAGCTGAGTACTTTTTTATTGAGGCCATGCTTTCAATTTGAGGACAACTATCATGCTCTAAGTATGTTGAAGTCAAATATTTGTATAGTCCTTTAACTGGTCTCTTTGTTATACTTATCAGACCTCATTCTTTCTTACCACCTTATTTGTCTTCTTATAGATTAGGAATTTTAAAACTGTGCTACCCATAACCTTTGGGATCATAGCTTGCTTTCAGGAGGTCCACAGACCACTTAAAAGTAATGATATAATTTTTTCTGGATAGAGTTCTATAGCTATTAAAGGGTTGGTGATCTAAGAAAGATTAAAAACTATTTCTTTTTTTTTTTTTTTAAGATTTCATTTATTTATTTGACAAAGAGAGGTCACAGTAGACAGAGAGGCAAGCAGAGAGAGAGGGAAGCAGGCTCCCTGCTGAGCAGAGAGCCCGATGCGGGACTCGATTCCAGGACCCTGAGATCATGACCTGAGCCGAAGGCAGCGGCTTAACCCACTGAGCCACCCAGGTGCCCCTAAAAACTATTTCTTTAAATATACTTTGGTTTGTCTCTCTTGAAAGGCATTACCCCGAATTCAATCTAATACTCTAATAATATTATTAGCTATTGTTTATATAGAATCTACTATGTATAGGCACTGTTTTAAGAACCTTACAAATACTAAATCACTCAATTCTTATAATAATCTTCTTATTCTTATAATATTCTTAGCCCCATTTTCCAGATGAGAGAATTGAGTCTCAGTAAGGTCAAGTAATTTTTCTTGGGTTACACAGCTAGTAAATGGTGGAGTTAGAATTTAAACTTAAGCAATTTTGTTCTAGAGTCTTCTTTTTTCTAACAGTTCCTTTCAGTGGGACCTAACCAACACGGACTATAGAACTACTACCTTCCATGCTCTAGATATTTATTTTAGCATGGCCATCTTCATTGCATCATTCAAAAATTTTTTTGACTTAAATGAATGATGTTACATTATCCTGGTTTAATTTCATCTTCCTTCTGTCAGTATAATTTCATAATGACAGAGATGGTGAGAGAGCGTAAGAGTGGGGAGGAGAGGGAGAAGCAGGCTTCCCACTGAGCATGGAGCCCAATCTGCAGGGCTCCATCTTAGGACACTGTGACGATGCCCTGAGCTAAAGGCAGATGCTTAAGTGCCTGAGCCACCCAAACACCCCTGTCAGATTTTTGATAATATGTACCTAGAATGTTTATCTCTCTATCTGAGCTCCATACCTCAAACATGACAGGTATTCTTAAATATTTGTTAATAATTGACTGATACATACTAAATAGATCATTTTTTGGAAATTATAGTACATCTTTTTTTTTTTTAAAGATTTTATTTATTCAGTTATTTGAGAAAGAGAGAGCACAAGCAAGCAGAGAGAGAGGAGGAAGCAGGCTCCCTGCTGAGCAGAGAGCCCGATGTGGGGCTCGATCCCAGGACCCTGAGATCATGACCTGAGCCGAAGGCAGAGGCCCTAACCCACTGAGCCACCCAGGCGCCCCTGTAGTACATCTTTTTGTCACTTATTTTATGCTTGAAAAATTGTAAAGTTTAAATCTAGCCAGACAAGGTTTTTAAGGTTTGTAACTGAACATGAACATTTAAAAAGGGTGTGATAGTCACAGCTCTATGGTGATATAATTGAGAACATTATAAGGAACATAGAACATTTAAAACATATTACAGTATGCAGCACTAAACTTATTAATTTTAGTTTATAGGATTTAGTATGTCTATTATATATTTATTAAGCATTTGCTCTGTTCAAGGCAATGTAATAGGTAAAAATCAAAGACCAGATTCCCTTCCTTAAAAGGAAATTTCCTTTCCTGATTTGGAAGATAAAATATGTATGCACTGCATGTTGTTAAGGTCATAAAAGTAAGAACATAACATTAATGATTAAAACCTTAAAGTTTCCAGTGATTTTGTTAATTATTCAATGAGAAGAAAATATTTTTACTGTAGGTTAGCAATAACAATCTACAGTAACCAGATTTTAACATTACTATTTTCAGTTTTAGCAAACTGTTTCCATTTTCTCATTATTTATTATTACTGCATTATGTTTTACTTTAATTGAAAAGTAGATGTCTGTTGTATAAATTAATGCTCTGTATTCAGTGGATAATCCCAGATATATTAAAAGCTCCATAGTTTTGAATGGTTCTGGGAATTCTTTGAAATATCCTTGTAAATAATTAAAAGATTTATTTATAACCAAGGTAATATACTTCTTGGTTATTATTATCAAATTTTAATGCCATTCTCTAATAAATTGTTTTTATCATTTATATATATACTAAATATATTTTAATCCTGTTTTGCACCTTTCCTTCAGTAAGCTTTATCATTAACACCGTACCATGTTAAGTATTAGTATGAGCTAGTAACTGAGGTATTTAAAACCCACTTTTTAATCTTAGATGATACATAAATGTTCATTAATCTTTTTTGTGGATTTTGATTTTTCTAAGTTTTTAATATTGGGACTTATTTATATATTTCACACTATATTTTAAAATTATTTTCTGTCTTTTTTTTATGCTGGTAATCTAGTATAGACTTAGATAAACTGAATAGGAAGAGTTTAATATTACAAACACAAAGGAGGCAACACAGCAATTTGTGGAAAGTTTAGGTGTATATACTTGAATGTATGCTGCATCAGACTTATGATCTCTAGATTATGTATTTTTCTAGTATTATATGATGTATTGAAGGTACTACTTCATTATGTTAAGTATGCTTCTTTAAGGACTCTTCCCTGTTTTTGAAACTTAAATAAATCCCATCTGAGTGAGTGATTGATTACTATTTTTGATTGCCTATTATGTATTAAGCATTAGGGTTCTAAAGATGAAATATACAGTCCTGACTCTCACGAAGTTCACAGTATAGAAAGAAGTACAGAAAAATGGGTTACTCTAAATTAGGTGATTAGTTCTGTAGTAGAGGGATGAACAGAATTATCAGAATGTTTAGCACAGGGATTATCCTTATATAGGATTAGAGAAAGTTTCTGAGAGCAGGTGACATTTGAGTTCATTTTGAAGGATGAATACAGTAAAAGTAACTCTAGGCTTTTCAGGAATTGAACACTGGCATCAGTTGTATTGCGACCAACCATATGACGTGTGTAGAATTGTATTAGTTTTGCTTTTTCAAGTATTTGTTGAATTAGAAGGAATGATTGAGTAATTAGCATATTTTTTAGGGTAAAAACACATTTTAAGAGAAAAATTAAGTGATTTTTCATAACATCCTATTTGTTTAGAATTATATTCACTTACTCATTCACTTCTTTACTCATTCATTAATTACTCAAAAATATATTATTTTGTTAGTAATAAAACAAATGGATTGTTAATTAGTATTTATTTACTCAAAAATATTAGATGCATTATTTTATGGATTTTAAGAAGATAGTATTTTAACTGAGTCCAGGTATGCTACCTACATCTGGGTAACTTTAAGTCCCCTTTGAACCCCAACTTCTCTTGAGGTTAAGAGAATTTAGTACAAATATTAGGGAAAATACTTTCTAAACAAAAAGAGATACATAACTGTAAGGTGATATTAACCAGTATTATCAAACTTCTAAATAATGAACTTTCTGAATTATAATAAAAATATTAACATTAAACTATAAAAATAATATTTTATAGTATATGTTGATTTTCCTACATATTTGAAATTAGGATTTTCATATATAATACCCTATAAAAGGTGAAGTTCAGATGTTCAAGTTCAAAAAATGAAATCAATTCGTATTTATACATTTAGGGTTATTAACTTGTTATAAGAATCTGGCTTATTTTCTAAGTATTTGATGCTATTATCTGCTGATTGTTGCTTAATTATTTCTGTTCTGTAATATATTTGCCAAGTAGTTGCTATGTTTGAAATACATATTTTGTCAGGTAAGTACCTTAAAATAACATACTTTTAAATGACTTAAGGGATGAAGAACAATTTGTTTGTCAAAATGACTCACTTAAGGTGAGAGGTAACTATGGTTTTAAAATTTCTTAGATACATTGGTCATCTCCTACTAGATATTAAGTTAATAATTCAGATGCACTTTATCTATAGTATCAGCTAAAAATTTGAAGACACAACTTTAAAATCTGGTGAAACTCTTTGTCAATTCTGTCTTGATAACAGAACTAATTTATTTTTGTTGTTTTTTTTATTTATTTATAACAATTTATTTATTTATAACAAATTTATATTGTTGTTTGTTGTTTGGTTAAACATTGACAATTTAATTATAAAGAAAATAATGAACATGTATTTTTATGACTAAATCACTTAGTATAGTGAAATCTCACTGCTTCAGTATTCAGGGATGGGAAAGAAGACAACTAAGGAGTTCAAGTCCTCACATTGTATTTTAAGCATCTAAATAGTCTTGCCTAACTATCAACTATCATGAAATTGAACCCATTTACAATTTAGCATTCATTCATTATTGCTCTTGTTTTCTCTTTTGTTGACAGTTGCTCAAAAAGGTTACTTTCTGACATGATTAATTTGGGGCTTGTCTGAAGTGAAAATTACCTGGTTTTAAGGAATGCTTAAGATCTAATTTCCTATTGAATCATATGTTATTTGCATTTAAATTTCAGACACTAGTAAAATGACATCACGTCTGAGATTTGAATTAAAATCCCAGGAGCTCCCACCAAAAACAGACATAAATAAATATTTATGACAACATCTTAGTCATCCTTGAAAAAATGCTCTGCTTCAGTAAAATTATCTGATTTGTATCAAATCAGTATGATTTTGTATGACAGATTAAAAATGAAAATAGAGCAATGAAATGTCTTTTTTATAGAAGTAAATTACTTGTGCAGAACATTTGGCATACTAGAGCATGACTTTCATATATAATAATTCAATATTAAATGTATAAGTAATATATCATGACAAAACCATTTTGTGCTCTTTAAATACAAGTACTCAATTAAAAAAAGAGATCCTGTAACAAATAGGTGTAATTCATGCTTCATCCGTTATTTTTATCTGCATTTGTTGTCTGATATAAAGATTATAGTGTCCCCCCAAAAAGTTTTTTGGTACTGATATTTACTAATGGAAAAACCAAAATTATGTGTGTGTTAACATGAATAAAACTGTATTATTCATTCAACTTTTTGTTCTATATATAAAGTTAGGGGAAATATGAAGCTGTTAAGGTTAATGTAATCTAGAACTAAGGTGTTATAGTCCTTAAGAAAATTAGAATCTATGGAAATACAGAAGACTGATTGGTTCTAGAGATAGTTCATAATAAAAATATTTGGCCTTTGCAACCAATATGATATGGGAGGAAAAAAAAGAGCAAAGGGTTTTATTTGTTTTTAAAGTACTTTCATCATATGCTTGAAGAGGGGAAAAAGAAATGGTCATACCCCAGATTCTAATGAGGTAGTTACTAAAGATGATTTCTGAAAATCACAGTAAACTTTTATTCATGGGAAATTGATAAAAATTAGGCACTTTTTTTCTTTTTCTTTCATCCATTTTGGTACCACAGATACGTGTTTCAATAAGTTTATGTATCATACTTGCAAGTTATATTGAAATGCAGAGATGTCTATAAGAACATTTTAAATCCAACCAATAAGCTCTTTTACTTTGAATTTAAATAGTAGCATTTACTGTCACTCACTCTGTGGTTCTCTTCTCTGTAAATAGAAGGATCAACATGGAGTAAATGCTTTCAGACAGCTCCCTAGAGTTCTGTAAAACAGCATTTGATTACCGCTTCTGAGGGAATGAAGGAAGTCTGGCTTGAGGAGCCCTCTGTTCTTGCTTTAGCCAGCATAATTCTGTTTTAATGCTGGGATTTTCTGTCAGATTCTTTAGCACTAGGGGAAAAAAAAAAAGAAAAAAAGAAAACCACTGGTCTATCTAAGGATGTTTTTAGTTCAGTCACTTTTAATCAGTGTTAAATAAATTCAGCTAAGCTAATCTACATAAATTATTACCAGCATAATGAAACAGAAAGAGAACTTGTATTTGAATTCTCAGTCTGCCGCCTATGACCCTCAAATATGAACTTAACATTCCAGGTTTTATTTTCCATCTGTAAAATGAGATAAGGTTGTTGTCTTGTTTAATGTTGAGTTGTTTTAAGGTCAAATTTATGATCAGATTTTGCTTGTATACAGTTGGCCCCCTTATATTCAGAGGATAAATTCCAAGAACCCCAATGGTTGCCTGAAACTGCAGATAGTACCTTTCTATATACTGTGAACTCAGTATACCATGCTTTTTCCTAGATATGCAAACCTGTAATAAAGTTTAATTTATAAATTAGACATGGTAAGAGATTAAAAACAATAACTTAAAAATAAAATAGAAGTTATAACAATAAACAGTAGATAAAAGGTATGTGAATGTGCTTTTTCCCTCAAAATATCTGATTGTATTTATACTCACCCCTCTTCTGATGAGGTGACGTGATAAAATGTCTCATAATGAGATGAAATGAGGTGAATGATACAGGCATTGTGACGTAGCATTAGGGCATTGTTGACCTTCTGACGTTGTGTCAGAAGTGGGATCATCTGCTGCTGGACTACAATTGACTGCAGGTATCTGAAACTGCATATTAGTGGGGGGACTACTATATTTCAAATTTCAGGTTAGAGCCAGTCAGCAAACTTTTTCTGTATAGGGCCAAATGGTAAATATTTTAGGCTTTATGGGGCACATAAAGTCTGGCCCACAGGGCAGTTGCTAATCCCCACTTTTAATATTAATATATAATTATTTTGAAATTACTGTCAAGCCATCAAAAAGGATGATAGAAATTAATTCCGATTAAGAATGAAGGTTACCCTGCTCATATCTGGTTTGATTTTTGGTATCAGTTTATTTTTACTACCATATGGTAAACAAATTTCTTGTTTACTGTGTTTGCTATTATCCATAACTGTCTTTAATTATTTTATCTATATAATCCATAATTATCTATCTACTATATTTGTTATTATTTGTTTACTATATTTGTTATTATCTCCCATAATTTGTGGGAGTCACTCATAACTAGCTCTTTAGCTCTTTGGTTTCAGTCAGTTATAAAACTATATACAGTATTTAAAAAATTGTTCCATGAAATTTAATTCGCCTACATTTATTCCATTTATTTATCTACACATATTCCATGAAGTTTAATTCACCTACATTTGATAATGAGCAAATTAATTGTGTTGTAAAAAAGTCAAATTGAAGGAAAATGGAGCTCACTGTATATGTTCCTTATGATGTTCTTTTTAAAAACTCATTTTATTTAGGATTGATTGTTGTTATCCTCTTGTAGCTTGTATGAGTTATTCTGTGAATACCGAAGCTTCATTGGACAACACAGATGATGAACAACCAAAACAACCAATTAAAGCTACAGTAATATTGAAAATTCAGCAAAACATAGGTATTTAATATCTCTTATAAAATTGAAAAGATGGTACTTTGGATTTGAGTTTTCTCATTATTTTAAAATTATTTCCATTACATTTTGCTTTCTTAGATGTGCTAGATTAAGCCCATATTTATTGAGTATTATGGAAAGTGCAAGACTCTGGAGATAGAAGAGATGGAAAGGTTCATAAATAATGCATTATTGCAGTTGCCCTCAAACATGACAGTTCCTATTATTTTTGTTGGTGTGTTTGTTTGTTTTTAGAGAGGGTAGAAGGAGCAGAGGGATAGAGAGAATCTTAAGCAGGCTCCACATCCAGTGCAGAGGGCTTGATCTCACAAACCTGAAATCACGACCTCAGCCAAAATCAAGATTTGGATGCTTAACAACTTAGCCACCCACCAAGGCACCCCACTTTTTGTGTTTTTGCAAGAAAAACAGAGTTTCAGGAATCAGTTATTATAATTGGACCAATGCCTTCCAGATTGGTGTTCTTTGAAGAACTGCTGTTGTAGAAGATTTTGATACATGTTCTATGAAAAAAGTCAAATTCAAGTATGGAAATTCGTAATGAGCTTTGAATTTTAAAGGCTCCAAGAAGTGTGGCAATCACTTTAACGTTGTTCAGACTTACTGGTTAAAGAAAATGTAGACTGTTAAGTGGAATGCCAGTTTGAGAAATGCTTTATAAGCATTAAGACTTTTGACTGAAAGTCAGAAGATCTTTCTTGGTACTTATTAGATATTACCTAAATTCTTGGTACTGAAGTGCATTTGTATGTGTATGTCTGTGTCTGGACTGCTCTGTCGGTTTTGTTTTGGTTAACTTAAAATTATCAGGAAAAAATAAGTAAAACTAGAAGTTACCAACACAAACTTACTAATTCTTAGATTTTATAATGGTGGAATCTGCGTTTTTTAGTTTGAATAGTTACACAAATGACTTTGCCTTGTCATGTTTGAGACCCACCCCCCATTGGAACTGTCTTTTGGTTTAAGCTAGCTGGAATGTCAGTGTGGATATTTATAGAAACCTTTTAAAGTATGTGTGAGGGGCACCTGAGTGGCTCAGTGGGTTAAAGCCTTGTTGTGATCTCAGGGCATTGGGCTCTCAGCTCAGCAGGGAGCCTGCTTCCCTTCTTCTCTCTCTGCCTGCCTCTCTGCCTACTTGTGGTCTCTGTCAAATAAATAAATAAAATCTTTCTTAAAAAAAAAAAAAAAGTATGTGTGAATTTTCCTCTCAGATGTGTGTGAGTGCACATGTGTGTAAGAGAAATACTTTTTTTTTCCTTGAAGGTTTTGGTAAGTGGCAAAGTACATAATTACTGGTCCAGCCTTTGCCATCTATTCAATTTATTGCTCTATTTTCCTCATAAGACTTAGCTGGCTTTTAATATATGTGTGTGTGTGTGTAAGCATATGTGTTTATGCAGGTGTATCTTGTTGTTTAGGCTCATTGGTTGCCTACATTTCAGAGCCTAGGATCAGTTAAGCCTTTCTTTTGCTCATCCCATTTCCATTTGTTTTGTGTTTGTTTTACTTGTAGGTGTGATTGCAGCAGTTGCAGTTGCAGTCCTTGCTGCGGGTATCTCCTTTCATTACTTCAGTGATTAGGGTGAGACACAGCTTCCTGATCTACCAGAGGACACTGAGCAACCATTATGAATAATAAAGATTGCAAACAGTTCATCTGCATTTAAGACCAGAGCAGCTACCTCTGCTGCCTGTTAGGTTTCTGACTAAAATGAAATGAAATCACCAGCTGCCTTGTTTAGCCCTGCTTATATTATAGATGGCTCAGGCTTCCAAAAATAAAGTCGTGCATATAGATGGAAGTTGCATGTAACAAATCCTTATTATCTATTTTTAAAAAGTTCAAAATGATAGTTTATTTTCATAGATTTTAGTCCTGTTGATCTGGATCACATATTGATCAGGATATTAAAAATGTGAATAGTCATAGAATAAATGGAATTTCTACAAAGTGGGGCAACAACCTGTTGGGTAAGTTCATACTCTAGAACTTTTCTAATGTATACTCAGTTCCAAAAGACTGATTGATCAAGTTCTGGTCAAAGGGTAGGAAACCTTTCAGAAAGGTTTGAATTATAAAGAATTACCATAAATCATATGTTTTCTCAGATTATGAATATTATACCTGTTTTAATATATTTAATGAGACTTTACTTCTAACAGTGCATTATACTAGGTACTGCAGAACAACAAAATCCTAAATAAAATCTATTTTTGAATGCATTAATTAGGTCAAAGAAAGTAGGGAAAGTATCTGAGAATCATATCTCTGTTTTTATTCACCCACAAAGGTGAGCACATTTTGAGTTGGGAATTCTGAATACTGTTTTAAGCATGCAAGTGGACAGTGGTCGCTCAGATGGCAAATACTAATTGCAGTACATTCATATGCTGGTTGCCTTGGACTAGAAACAAGGAGATAAATCTGAATCTGAGATGCTGACCTAGCCAAGACAGTTGAAGTGGCTACTTAGTTTATAGTATCCTATAACTCCTGGCAGAAGCAAGATACAGGCTCAAGATTTCCATGGCTTAAGATAAAGCAATATTATGACTAGACTAGAGATAACTGGTACAAAGTGAAACTAGCATGAGAAAGAACCTATAGAAATAATAAATTTTGAATTCAATTCTCTAAAGTCTCATCACTGACATCGATGAAAGATGGAATGAGAGGCAAATCTAAAAAACAACTGCTAAAAAAGAAAAATAAGTTACTTGAAATTAAAAAAAAAGAATCCTCAGACATGTTGAATATTATATTAGACTTAACTGAAGAGACAATAAATAAACTGGAAGTGAGATCTAAAGGAATTACCCCGTGCACAGCAGGGAGTAACAAGGAGCTTACTCTAAATAAGTAAATAGAGATATTTAAGAGAAATTTAGAGATATGGAGAGAAGACTAGAAGTATTCGGAGGGAAGAATAGAGGATGGAGCAGTGGCAATATCTGAAAATAACTATTTTCCATATTTGTTGGAAAAACATAAAGTCATAATTTCAGGAAGCACCGTATATTTCAAGCATACGTAGATCAAATCGATGCCTAAACCCAAAGTAATGTGACTGCAAGATACCAGACACAAGATTTTAAAAGCACTCAAAGGAAGAAAAAGATAATGAAGGCAAGACAGTCACATACTTAGTAGGCTTCTCAATAGCAATAATGTACCCAAAAGATGATGGAATAATGCCTTCGAATTTCTGAGGGAAAGCTAATTATAAACTTGGGATTTGTGCCAAGCAAAACTGAAATGTTCAGATGAAAAACAGATTTTTGCCATCTAGGGAACTTCAATAAAGGAAGTGCAAAAAGGATGATCTTCAAAAATGAAATGTTTCTGCAAGGATGATCTGAAATTGAACTGATGAACAAATACAATGATAAACATGTAAATCAAAAGTGTTATTAATATAAAACAGTCATAATTAAATATTTATAAGAAGTAAAATTGTATAAAACTGTAAAATGAAATAAACATTTTATGCAACATGAATGTGGACTTCTCAAATAGGATGTAATTGAGAAACTGGATAGTAGTTTTTAATATGGGAAGAGAATGATTAGAATTAAAGTGTTTTGAGGTGCTTTCATTATTCAGAAAGTGGGTTAAGATACTATTTAACCTTAAAATGTGTTATTAAAATCTCAAGAGTAACTGCTAAAATAATAGATATAGATATGAATCGTTGCAAAGGGAAGTTTAAAATAGTGGGACAGGACGACAGTAAGTTGGCACAAAAGAAATTAGCAGTGGGGGAGGAACAAAACTAGTAAGAAAATAGTAACAGGTTAAGTAATGCTAATTAAAATAAAGATGAATAAACTAAATCCGGTTCAATGAAAGATTGGTTAAGTTTTTAAAATCAGCTATGTATAGGCTGGATTTTTTAAAAGATGAAAACACACAGGCAAATAAAATTTGTGTAGATTTAGTGATACTAAATCAAAATTAGATTTTATGGTAGTAGAAGGACCCTAAATAATGATAAAAGGATAAATTCACTAGAAATGTATAACTATTTTTTATTTGTATATACTTTATAAAATGACCTCAAAATGTATAAATTACTAGACTAAACCAACAAACTGAACAAGATAGATTTCAGCAGTTCTCAATTATTGATAAATAAACTAAGCCAAAGGGTGAATGAAAACACAGATTTGAATAATGCAATCAACAATATTGATTCAATGGACAAATTTAAAATAATCAGCAATTAGAGAATGTTCTTAAACATTTTATATTAGCAAAAACTGACCATGTACTAAGTGTGAAATAAGTCACAATAAAGTTTTAAAAATCAGTATTAAATGGATAATCAGAAATAAGAGGTCAGTAATAATAAAGGTTAAATTTTTTAACATCATATATTTACAAGTTTTATAAACTCCTGGATAAAAGAAGAAAAATAAATACTTAGGATCTAATTATAAGTACTACAGTTGGAAAAATTGGGCTGTGCAACAGAAATAGTATTACAGGAAATTAAATTAGAGAAAAACATATGTAACCTGATGTTAAAGCAAGGAGATACAGGCAAGGGAAAAAAAAATCAATGCATTAGAAAACAAAAAGTCACAATGTCAAAGTTGTTTTCCTGACAAAAATAAAATTGGCATAATTGAACAAGAAGAACACAAGGCACAAGTAGATGAAAAAAAGATTGAAAAGGAGTCCTAACCCATAGATAAAGCAGAGCTGAAAATGATGAACTTCTTAATATATTTGAAAACTTAGACAAAACAGATCAAGGTTTAGAAAAATGCAATTTTCTTCAGTTGTCCAAAGAAGAAATAGTCAAGCTACCTAGACTTATTCAATAGTGTTGAATAGTAAATAATTTTTTTTTGACAGAACATCTAGCCCACATCTACAGATGTTTCTTTTTCAAGGATCATACTATTTCAACATTTCAGACAGATTCTTCCAAAGACTAGGTAATGAGGGAATATTCTTCAGCTCTAATAAAGCCAATATATTGTCTATTGATACTAGAATTATACACATTCAGTAAGTTACAGACTCATGCATAGTAACAGATGTGAAAACCAAAGCACTATTGATAAACTAAAGGCAACATTATATAAAAAATGATAGTGCAGCAAGACTAAGTTGCATATATACATTAAAAACCAGGAACTCGGGGAGGAGTCAAGAGGGCGGAGAAGTAGCAGGCTGAGACTATATCAGCTAGCAGATCAGCTAGATAGCTTATCTAAAGATTGCAAACACCTGAAAATCCATCAGCAGATCGAAGAGAAGAACAGCAACTCTGGAAACAGAAAACCACTTTCTGGAAGGTAGGACTGGCGGAGAAGTGAATCCAAAGCAACGGGAAGATAGAGCCCGGCGGGGGAGGGGCCGGCTCCCAGCAAGCGGCAGAACAACGGAAGCACAAAATCAGGACTTTTTAAAAGTCTGTTCCGCTGAGGGACATCGCTCCAGAGGCTAAACCGGTGTGAAGCCCATGCGGAGTCAGCGTGGCCTTAGGTCCCGCAGGGTCACAGAAGGATCAGGGGTGTCTGAGTGTCGCAGAGCTTGTGGGTATTGGAACGGGAAAGCCGGCTACAGAGACAGAGCCGACAGTAAGCTCACAGATCGGGGTTACCTTGAATCGGTCGCAGGCTTGGTGAGCTCGGCGTGTGGCCGGAGGTCAGGCAGACGGGAGTTACTGGGTGCTGTTCTCTGAGGGCGCACTGAGGAGTGGGGCCCTGGGCTCTTTGCTCCTCCGGGCCGGAGACCAGGAGGCCACCATTTGTATTCCCGTCCTCCGGAACTCTACGGAAAGCCCTCGGAACAAAAGCTCCCGAAAGCAAACCCGAGCGGATTACTCAGCCCGGCCCCTGGTAAGGGTGGTGCAATTGCACCTGGGGCAAAGACACTTGAGAATCACTACACCAGGCCCCTCCCCCATAAGATCAACAAGAAATCCAGCCAAGACCAAGTTCACCTACCAGGGAGTGCAGTTTCAATACCAAGGAGAGCAGCAGAATTCAAGGAGAAAGCAAAGCACGGAGCTCATGGCTTTCTCCCTGTGCTTTTTTTTAGTTTTGCAGTTAATTTAATTTTTTTTTTCATTTTTTTTCTCCTCTTCTGCTAAATTTTTTTTAACTTTTACCCTTTTCTTTTTTAACGTTTTTTAACTAGTTTATCTAATATATATATTTTTTCCTTTTTATATTTTTCTTCGTTTTCTTTTTTTAAATTCTTTTCTTTTTTTTTTCTTTCTTTCTTTTTGAACCTCTTTTTATCCCCTTTCTCCCCCCCCA